>NC_079194.1:7235688-7535688 GCF_029499605.1 Hyla sarda
ATGTTGCAAAACTACAACACCCAGCATGCCCGGACAGCCAACGGCTGTCCGGGCATGCTGGGTGTTGTAGTTTTGCAACATCTGGAGGTCCGCAGGTCGTAGACCACTGTCCTATACTTTACATTGCACGGATCCCTCAACATACGATGGTTTCAACAAACGATGGCCCATTTGGAGCGGATTCCCATCGTATGTTGAGACCACTGTACAAGGAGGAATGGGCAGAAATCCCAGTGATAAGATGCGGCGGCTCATAGAGACTTATCCAAAGCCACTTGGAGCTGTGATTGATGCAGAAGGCGGCTCTACAAAAGTATTGACTTTAGGGGAGTGAATACTTATGCACATTGACTTTTTCTGTTATTCTGTCCTATTTGTTTGCTTCACAATAAATAATAATTAAATAGAAAATCTTCAAAGTTGTGGGAACGTTCTGTAAATTAAATGATCAAAATCCTCAAACAATCCATATTAATTCCAGTCAAGGGTGTGAATACTTTTGCAAGGCACCGTAAAAAGCTGCATATAATGCATTAATGTGTAAAACGGTGGTTCCCAAAGTTTGAGGTACGTCTTATGGTGAGGTGCGGGCAAATCATTCCCCCCCAACAGCCCATGATCCAATGGGATAGTCCTTGTCCTGGATTTTGGGCACCGTCCTGAGTAGCTTGCCACATACCACTTTCAGCTGTATCTATGTTCTTAGGATGTATATACAGTTAAAGGTGTTTTTTGTTTTTTTTGCTGATATAGTGCAGCATAGTGGTTCTTGTGTATGCCTTGCCCTTACCTGTTTTAGCTAATGGTGATTTTCAGCCATATTGATTGCTGTTCTATCACTGAAATGATTTCCTTATGCTGCTGGTATTTCTCATAAATCCTCTGGCTTTGCAGAGAGAAGGGTGCGGAATCTTATCCCTGCACCTGGTTATCTTATTTGGCTGTAGGTGCTGGAGTTCGGCCAGCTAAACCGTTTGATTTATTAGTAGGTTGCGGTTAGTTCACATAATGTGCAGTTTTGATGCATTTGCCTATTCCAGCTAAATTTCTTAGAGAAATACGGCCACGAGGTGAAAGTAAATTGACCTATAATCACAACTAAGATGTTTTTAAAATCTTTAGGCATTGTTCACATGTTGAATATCTACTGCATTTTGGCGCTTTTTGCACCGGTTTTCCAAAATAGCGGTAAAAATTACATGTTTTTTTATTGTGGTCTGCACAGTCCTCGGCTTTCACGCTACTACTTTCCTGCTGATGGATTCTGATGGTCACACTAGAGCAACCTTTCCCAAGCAGTGTGCCTCCAGCTGTTGCAAAACTACAACTCCCAGCATGCCCGGACAGCCAAAGGCTGTCCGGGTATGCTGGGAGTTGTAGTTTTGCAACAGCTGGAGGCACACTGCTTGGGAAATACCGCCCTAGAGTATTATAATTTTTTTCATGTTGCTTTGTATTTTCTGGTTCATTTTATACATCTGGCACTGCCGGGACATTCTTGGAGTAAATTTTACCGCAATGTGCTATTTGTATGGTGCTGCTGGGGAGGTATTGTGTGCTGGGAGTTGTAGTTTTGCAACAGCTGGAGGCACACTGCTTGAAAATGCCGCACTAGAGTATTATATCTTTCCAGGTTGGTTTGTATTTTCTGGTTCATTTTATACATCTGGCACTGCCTGGATATTCTTGGAGTAAATTTTGCCTCAATTTGCTATTTGTATGGTGCTGCTGGGGAGGTATTGTGTGCTGCACTGTTATAGGGCACTGTTGGGGGAGCTTATAGGGATTGTCCCATAGCAACACCCTTTTTTTATTTTACTTTTCTCTGTTGAATTCAGCTGAAAGGGGTACTCCGGTGAAAACCTTTTTTCTTTTAAATCAACTGGTGGCAGAAAGTTAAACATATTTGTAAATTACTTCTATTACAAAATCCGTTTCCACCGAAGTACCCCTTTAAGATGATGAGCAAAAACCAAATCGGCCTTTTGTCAGGGATGTGTAAGGAGTACAAGGGGCACCTACCTCGTAGCACCACATGCTCCCCAGCTCGGTCCAGCGGATCCATCATGAATTCCCCAGACTCCCTACCCACCTTAGGATTGGTGTAAGCCCCCATATGATCAGATTCAACCCTTCCAGTATCTTAATAGTGTACAGGAAACATCTTAACCAACTTGGGTCCATTCCTGGATGGGACGAGCCTGACACGGTCCATCTCCGCTCTGTGGGCCTCACTCATGGTCTCTGTAATGGCTCTTCATACAGTTTTATAATGGTATAACGGTAAGGAATGCTATGCACAGATATAATACCTCAGCAAGATGGCTGAAGCATGACAAGCGGAAGTTGCCCCCAGCAAGACCATGACCATGAGACCCTCTGGGACGGGGGTAATTTGTAGGTTTAAAGTGTACCTGTCGTCAACAAAAACTTTTGATATAATGTAGATAATACCATTATATGTATATTTGTAATATACATTGGTTAAAAACTGTGCTTATTTTTAGGTGAAAAAAGGCTGTCCCTGCAGCTATTGTCTGTGTGTCTCTATGAGGAGTCCAAAAACAGGAAGTGAGGGCAGGACAAGCAGGACTCTGTGCAGGCTCATGGCTTGTCAATCATCCTGATGTATGAGCGGGAAGCATGTTATAGAGTCTCAGTGCACAGAGCCCCGCTTGTCCTCAGTGTACAGAACCCCGCTTGTCCTCAGTGTACAGAGCCCCGCTTGCCCTCAGTGTACAGAGCCCCGCTTGCCCTCAGTGTAGAGCCCCGCTTGTCCTCAGTGTACAGAGCCCCGCTTGCCCTCAGTGTACAGAGCCCCGCTTGCCCTCAGTGTAGAGCCCCGCTTGTCCTCAGTGTACAGAGCCCCGCTTGTCCTCAGTGTACAGAGCCCCGCTTGTCCTCAGTGTACAGATCCCTGCTTGTCCACCCTTGTCCACACATGTAATAGCTGCAGGAACAAAAATATGCACATTTTGAACCAATGTATATTACAAATATACAAAGAATGGTATTATCTACATTATATAAAAAGTTTTTGTTGATGACAGGTTCACTTTAAGAGCAGGATCGTGGAAAGTAGGTTAATAATGATGGCAGTGGCCTCATGGCTGGTGGCTTCGGGGAGTCTGAGTGGGGTGTAAAGTGGAAAAACAGGACAAGTGCAGGTAAGTGTTACTCCAGGAGATGAGTTCTAACCCTACCGGGACTTGATTCCTTTTGGGGTTTGTTCTGTAAGACGCCATCAGCACAGTCCACACAATGACGATGGTTTACAGGCTGGTGAGAGCATCTCATCCACTTCACAATCACCTGTACATACTAAAATAACAAATACTGAAAAAACCAAAATACTGCAAAAACAAATACTGAAATAACCAAAATACTGCAAAAACAAATACTGAAATAAGTAAAATACTGAAATAACAAATACTGAAAGAACTAAAATGCTGCAATAAAAAATACTGAAATAACTAAAATAGTGCAATAAATAAAATACTGAACTAAAAAAATGAACTAAAATACTGAAATAAATAAAAAATACTGCAATAAATAAAATACTGAAATAACACCCTGACGAAGCGCATTGGTGTGAAACGTGCGTTGGGGTAGGTGCAGGTGATGCATGGCTCTGCTTTGGTAGAATCTCTTCCTTCCTTTCTGATTTCCTTTGCTTATTTTAGGTGTGACCACTTTTCGTCAGATGCCTATTGAGGTTGTTATACCTCTATTCCTCTATTATGTGTATCTTTGTGGCAATTGTTGTCAGAAGTTTTTTCACATTATACCAATAGTCTCAGTCTTCATGCCCCTGCCATCTCACCCAGCCTTGTGCACTGTGCTTTTCTCTACAATATTTTAATGTGTCTTGTTTTATGATATCATTAATAAAGTTTTGCAATATTTCATCATTTTTTTGTTGCTGATCAAATTCTTTTTTGGTGTTTTGAAATAACCCCCTGTAAAAACTAGAATGCGTCTGAACATCCAACAATGCAAACAACTAAGGGTAAAATAAACCGGATACAAGTGCAGGGGACGGACGTCACTGACAAGGAGCAGAGATCTGGCCTAAAACAAACAAAAAAATCCATGCACATGAGGCAAACATTCCCTTTTCTCCAATAATAAGTTGGCACCCAAGGTAGGTAATTTGTTCCCTGTAGGTCGGACCCCATATAAGGTAACTTTCTGTTATAAGAAGTACCCCCCCAAGTAAGTACCTGCAGGGAGCATTATGTGCGTTCTAGAGGAAGAGATGGTTGTGGCCGCCGGCATAATGCTGTCTGCAGCCTACAGGAGGTGTTAGGACACTTCTGGGGCTGCTAAGTCACAAATGTCCTAGATCATCCGATTGTCCACTTCTTAGCTGGACCAGAATGCCGCGGCGCCCCTGGACTGTCCTTGTCAGTCGCACTATTTTTACATTGTTACCTTTGATTCGGTCAACATGAAGGACCTGTCGCCCATTACATGACTGAGATTGAGGTTTAGACAGACAAGGATTCTTATTGGTCTTTGCCAAAGAGAATTATTACAAAAAGAACAACAATCAGCGGGAAAAATACAAATTACCCCCAAGTATAAGCCCCTCTCTCTCCTCTTCTGACAGCTCAGTCTCCAGCCCCTCTCTCTCCTCTCCTGACAGCTCAGTCTCCAGCCCCTCTCTCTCCTCTCCTGACAGCTCAGTCTCCAGCCCCTCTCTCTCCTCTCCTGACAGCTCAGTCTCCAGCCCCTCTCTCTCCTCTCCTGACAGCTCAGTCTCCAGCCCCTCTATCTTCTCTCTTGACAGCTCAGTCTCCAGCCCCTCTCTCTCCTCTCCTGACAGCTCAGTCTCCAGCCCCTATCTCTCCTCTCCTGACAGCTCAGTCTCCAGCCCCTCTCTCTCCTCTCCTGACAACTCAGTCTCCAGCCCCTCTGTCTCCTCTCCTGACAGCTCAGTCTCCAGCCCCTCTCTCTCCTCTCCTGACAGCTCAGTCTCCAGCCCCTCTCTCTCCTCTCCTGACAGCTCAGTCTCCAGCCCCTATCTCTCCTCTCCTGACAGCTCAGTCTCCAGCCCCTCTCTCTCCTCTCCTGACAACTCAGTCTCCAGCCCCTCTGTCTCCTCTCCTGACAGCTCAGTCTCCAGCCCCTCTCTCTCCTCTCCTGACAGCTCAGTCTCCAGCCCCTCTCTCTCCTCTCCTGACAGCTCAGTCTCCAGCCCCTATCTCTCCTCTCCTGACAGCTCAGTCTCCAGCCCCTCTCTCTCCTCTCCTGACAACTCAGTCTCCAGCCCCTCTGTCTCCTCTCCTGACAGCTCAGTCTCCAGCCCCTCTCTCTCCTCTCCTGACAGCTCAGTCTCCAGCCCCTCTCTCTCCTCTCCTGACAGCTCAGTCTCCAGCCCCTCTGTCTCCTCTCCTGACAGCTCAGTCTCCAGCCCCTCTCTCTCCTCTCCTGACAGCTCAGTCTCCAGCCCCTCTCTCTCCTCTCCTGACAGCTCAGTCTCCAGCCCCTCTCTCTCCTCTCCTGACATCTCAGTCTCCAGCCCCTATCTCTCCTCTCCTGACAGCTCAGTCTCCAGCCCCTCTCTATCCTCTCCTGACAGCTCAGTCTCCAGCCCCTCTCTCTCCTCTCCTGACATCTCAGTCTCCAGCCCCTCTCTCTCCTCTCCTGACATCTCAGTCTCCAGCCCTTCTCTCTCCTCTCCTGACATCTCAGTCTCCAGACCCTTTTCTCCTCTCCTGATGGTTTGGTCTCTAAGGCTGGGTTCACACTACATTTTGTAGATACGAGAACCTGGCCCGTATCTCCTTTGACCCGGCCCGTAGTGATATAGTGTCATATAGTGACTCCAGTCGGCTTATTTTTGCCCTGTATTCGGTTTTGTGGCCGGACCTAAAACCTTGGTATGCCGCACGTCCTATATGACTTAGTCGGCTCATTCACATGAGATACGGGCCGGGTTCGGTTCCTGCATCTCCCACCCTAATTCTTCTCTCTCTTCCCATGTGCTGAGTTACAAAAAGAACAAAATGACCTTTAGGAGAGAAGAGGCTTCAAGCAAAACTGAGCAGAATTTGTACCGCGTCCGATATCACCGCGTCCGGTCTCCGCCACAATTTACTTCCTGGAGCTGCAGACAAATTGCCTCTCAGCCAATCACTGACTAAGGAAGGACACCGCTGGTGCAAGTGATTCACTGATCGGCAGCAATAGGATTTGGAGAGAAGCAGAGTCCGGGCGCCACAATAACCAAAGTTACGAGGGAGGTGGAGGCTTTATTTTATTTTTTTTTACTTTACCAGACAGCCTGGGCATGTGCTAAAAAACAAACAAACCATTTTTCTGGATAACCCCTTTAAGTTTTGCAACATGTAATAGAAATAAAGTATAAACTATTCTGTAGTCCTGATGGTGTCCCCAGTCACGGTGTCTGACCACATCCAGGGCGGGTGCAGCCTACAGGAGCAATGTATACACCGCCACCTAATGGTTGTGAGAAGACACTGCACTCTGCTGAAATTGCACATAAAAGGTTATGAAACAAATAAGAATTTAACAAAACTATAAACTCGTCCTGATGCTTTAATCTCTATGTGCAGATTTACTGTCCACAGCAACAAACAGAAGTCTTCAATTACTTTCAACCTAACTTTGAGAATTAAAGCTAAATTCTCATCAGGGCTTTTTATCTGAGATTTTATGGACACACAGGTCTCGCCTGCATATGGTGCACGTGGTGAGTCTGCAAATAATTCAGAACCTCTGACACACTGCGCGTGCGCCGCTCTCTCCCTACCTCTAGTGACAGATTGACGGCGCATGCGCAGGATCACACAGGGCTGCCACAGGAAGGCGAGCCCTGTGTATCCATTGAGCAGCGGACATGATGTAAGTGGGGAGAGGTACCGTGGCCGCGAAGCATAGCATAATTGACACTCCTGGGTAGCTAAAAATATTTTTTATTTTAATGGCTATAGAGCAGCCAAAACTCGAAAAACTGCAATGTGTGGGAAGCTTAAAGGGGTACTCCGGTGGAGAACAATTTTTTTCTAATCAACTGGCTCTAGAAAGTTAAACAGATTTTTAAATTATTTTCATTTAAAAATCTTAACCCTTCCAGTACTTATCAGCTGCTGTATGCTCCACAGGAAGTTGCGTAGTTCTTTCCAGTCTGACCACAGTGCTCTCTGCTGACACCTCTGTCCATGTCAAGAACTGTCCAGAGGAGGAGCAAATCCCCATAGCAAACCTCTCCTGCTCTGGACAGTTCCTGACATGGACAGAGGTGTCAGCAGAAAGCACTGTGGTCAGACTGAAAAGAACTACACAACTTCCTGTGGAGCATACAGCAGCTAAGTCCTGGAAGGATTAAGATTTTTAAATAGAAGTAATTTACAAATCTGTATAACTTTCTGGCACCAGTTGATTTAAAGGGGTAATCCCATGGAAAACTTTTTTTTTTTAATCAACTGGTGCCAGAAAGTTAAACAGATTTGTAAATTACTTCTATTAAAAAAATCTTAATCCTTCCAGTACTTTTTAGGGGCTGTATACTACAGAGGAAATGCTTTTCTTTTTGGATTTCTCTTATGTCACGAGCACAGTGCTCTCTGCTGACCTCTGCTGTCCATTTTAGGAACTGTGCAGAGCAGCATAAGTTTGCTATGGGAATTTTCTCCTGCTCTGGACAGTTCCTAAAATGGACAGCAGAGGTCAGCAGAGAGCACGGTGGTCGTGACAGAAGAGAAATCCAAAAAAGAAAAACATTTCCTCTGTAGTATACAGCACCTAAAAAGTACTGGAAGGATTAAGATTTTTTAATAGAAGTAATTTACAAATCTGTATAACTTTCTGTCACCAGTTGATTTAAAGAATGTTTTTTTTCCCACAGGAGTACCCCTTTAACAATTGTTTATTACTATGAAAGATGCACTTGAATCTCAAAGGGGTACTCTGCCCCTACACATCTTATCCCCTATCCAAAGGATAGGGCATAAGATGTCTGATCAAGGGGATCCTGCCGCAGAGGACCCCCGCGTTCTCGGCTGCGGCACCCCAGACATCCGGTGCCCGGAGTGAACTTCGCTCCGTGCCAGATGACTGGCGATGCGGAGCGGAGGCTCGTGACATCACGGCCACGCCCCCTCAATGCAAGTCTATGGGATCGGGTGTGACGGCCGTCATGCCCCCTCCTATAGACTTGCATTGAGGGGGCGTGGCCTTCCGGCGCTGCACCCGAAGCTCTAAATGAATGCCGGGTACAGCAGGGAGATCGTGGGGGTCCCCAGTGGCAGAACCCTCGCGATCAGACATCTTATCCCTTATCCTTTGGATAGGGGATAAGATGTCTATTAAATACATAAGCATTAAAGGGGTATTCCAGGAAAAAAACTTTTTTTTATTTATATCAACTGGCTCCAGAAAGTTAAACAGATTTGTAAATTACTTCTATTAAAAAATCTTAATCTTTTCAATAATTATCAGCTGCTGAAGTTGAGTTGTTGTTTTCTGTCTGGCAACAGTTCTCTCTGCTGACATCTCTGCTTGTCTCGGGAACTGCACAGAGTAGAAGAGGTTTGCTATGGGGATTTGCTTCTAAACTGGGCAGTTCGCGAGACACGTGTCATCAGAGAGCACTTAGACAGAAAAGAACAACTCAACTTCAGCAGCTCATAAGTACTGAAAGGATTAATATTTTTTAATAGAAGTAATTTACAAATCTGTTTAACTTTCTGGAGCCAGTTGATATATAAAAAAAAACTTTTTTCCTGGATAACACCTTTAAATACATAATCAAAACAACCAAAATAAGCAGCTAAAATAATGAAGCACAATGTGACGATATCTTGGAGTCTCAGTTGATGATCCACATTTTAATGGCAGGTTATTGTTTAGTTCTGCTCTGAACAATCGTGTGCAAATTCATCCATGCTAACTGATCAGTAAACTTTACCTCCATTTCCTTAATTCCATCTAATAAAACAGCAGCTTTGATTTGACCACACTACGCCACGAGTGGTCTTTTGGCTGGCGTTCTTACAAAACCAAAAAAATATAATAATAATAAAATAATAATATAGTTAATGTCCTATAAAAACGCCGTCAAGAGGAGGAGGAGGCAAATTTCACAGCATTGTAACATCCTGAATGGAGCAAATAAGACGCGACCGTATGAACGGCGGGGGGCGGCTGCCAACATTTGAGGCAATATAAGTGCATGTCACGCGCTACCAGTCACTTTGGAGCAAGAGTCGATGAGTTAGAACGACAACCATAAAGCGAAACGCCAGTTTGCGTTAAAAACTGAACACGTGGATGGCCGAATGAGAAATATATTTGTCGCTGGGTTTAAAGAGGTGAAGATATTTAACGGAAAAAGTGGAAAAAAATGTTACATAAAAGTAACGTAAAATTTACATCGCACACAGCAGCTGCTGCCGTATGAGGGTGGGGACGTCTCCCGGACGTTAGGAATCATTCGTATGCGAGATCTTTTTCCATAAAAGAGCCTTTAAGTTATTTAGGATGAGGGAATGTTGCATCTCCATGTTCCTTCGTAGCAGCTTTCAGGGCGATGCAGGAGTAGATCTGTTTCTCCAGCTCTCCCGGATCTCGGAGGGGCGTCCCTCGGAGCAGGTAGTCCTTCACTAGTTGACAGATTTTGGCTAGATTTGGTTGGCTGACATCTGCGGTACATTTCCTTTTGCTTTGGTCGCACACGGCGCTGCAGTCCGTACCGTACACGCAGTCCGCGTCCGATTCACACGGTCGGTCTTTGATGGCGTCCCTCACGTGCGTCTCCGGGACAACGTTCCTCATGTCCACCACCTTCAAGTCGTACTTGTCGTTATAACCAAAGTTTTTGGCACTTGTGTCGCACATAAGAAAATTTCCGTAAGGTCCGTGAAAAATGTCTTCTACGAACTCAAGAAGACCGATTACTATCTTAGCCTTCCTGGGCCAGGACGGGGTGAACCACTGGTCCATCCTCTTTCTCAGTCCTTGAGGGACAAATATTTCGAAGATCCACGGTAGACTGATCCCGTAAAGCGAGGTGGAGGGGACGTGCTCCGTTATGTACAGATCCCCGCAGAATCCCAGTAATTTTGGGGTGTGCTCCTTGTCTTGAAGGATCACCATCAGCAAGAACTCATTGAGTTGTAGAAGCGCCCATGCAGATTTGGCCTCCGGGAGAGACACGTGGCCGTCCTTATTACCATCTGCGGCTGCTAGGATGAGGTTTACTAGATCACGGAGGTTCCCTTGGTCTCCTAATTTAGTCTGAAAAAGATAAAAAAAAATAAACAAAAATAAAATTACTGTATGTGATGTAAAACATTTCTTTAGGGCTAGTGTTACACAACCATAATGCAGCCTTAAAGCGTATCTGTCATAGTGCCAAAAAAAAAGTGATGTTACTCAGTACCTAATCTTGAACATGTACATTTAATTTTTATGTGTCTAGGACCTATACATTCCTAACAAATAGCGTTTATATGTTGCCCACTTGCTTTGTCTTCTTGCCCTGTAGAGGGGGCGTGTCCATCTCTCTCCCTCACTGTGATGACTCATCTGTTTTGAGTCTGGGAGCATCCTGGCAGTCTGAAAATCACCGCACAGTAGTTTTTATGCATACATTTTCAATCTGGATGCTAATCAACATAGCTGTCACTATGTGTGTCATTCAGCTTTCACAGACTCCTGAATGTCTGATCAGCTTCTTTGTCATTCAGGAGTCAGTGAAAGCTTTGGCTGTTCAAGCATGCTGGGAGTTGTAGTTTTGCAACAGTTGGAGCTGCAGTGTTTGTATAGCACTGTGTTAGAGCAGTGTTGCCTTTAACTGTTGCAGAACTACAATTCCCAGCATGCCCACACATCCTTTGTCTGTAGTTTTGCAAGAGCTGGAGGAACGCAGCTGGAGAATACACAGATTTAAAACAGAGATTTACAAAGATTGTACCCCCAGCTGTTGCTAAACTACAACTCCCATCATGGGAGTTGTAGTTTAGGAACAGCTAAAGGCTGTAGTGGTGCAATGGTGATCTCCTATACTGGATACCAACGCGCTTTACGGCCGGTATCCAGTATGCTGCAAAATACTGAGTAGTCTCTCTGCATAAAGATAGATGACCTCTAGTGGCAGCTATTTTCATTTTTTATTTTTTAGTAAAATTGACAATATTTTTAAATAAATGTATATTGAAAATAATCTTATCAGTAGTACTACAAAATACATAAAGTTTTTCATAATGACAGTACTCCACCCCTAGACATGTTATCTGGCTGGACCCCCGCGATCTCCGGGTGACACCCCTCGCATTCTGAACAGTATGTTCAGAACGTTGGCTTTGGGCAGTCGTGAAGTCATGCCTCGCCCCCTCACGGGTAGTCACGCCCCCTCCCATAGACATGAATGGAGGGGGCGTGCCGTGACGTCACGACCATGGCTGCCCGGAGCAAACATCCTGAACATTATGTTCAGAATGCTGGGGTGTCCTTGTAGTTAGGATTGTGGAGGTCCCAGTAGCCGGACCCCCATGATGGAGAAGATGTCTAGTGGCGGAGTACCGCTTTAAATTTGTGCCACGATTTGCGGCCGTAATATGAACATGGGAATATGGCGCTTCGTGCGGTGGTCAACATGCCCCCTTCCCGCGGGCTGCCGTGGCCCCGTACAGGAAATCGCGGGAGGCACTAGCGGTCGGACCCCCCGCAATCTGAAACTTATCCCCTATCCTTAGGACAGGGGATTAGTTTTTCAGGACTGGACTACTCCTTTAAACTGCACAGACCAATACGTAGGCAGCGGTGGCGTCTGATAATATGCGATCGCATCTTTATATAGTAAGAAATTAGTAACGCTCATGGAATAAATCAATGGCAGAACGCGTCTTCTCTGCGGAGGTGGATGACTGCGCCTCTAATCGCGTCCTCCAGAGCACCAGGGAAATTATCATTCTTCTGCCTGCGAGACGATGCTAAACCCCAGCGCGCTCTTATCAGCAGTTCAATAGGAACACGATGAAAGCCGGGCTCGTAGGATTTGGCTTATTCAGTGAAACAACAGGAGCGTCCGGGAATCACTTGGGGGCACTTTACAGCTTTACCTCTACCGGAGAACGAACAAGACAACAACTTCACTTTGCGCATCTTTTAACCACTTCAGGGCACAGCTCTTTTTGGGTATTCCAGTGAAAAACATTGTTTTTCCATATCAACTGGCTCCAGAAAGTTAAACAAATTTGGAAATTACTTCTATTAAAAAATCATAATCCTACCAGCACTTATCAGCTGCTGAAGTTGAGTTCTTCTTTTCTGTCTGACCACAGTTCTCTCTGCCGACATCTCAGTCTGTCTAAGGAACTTTCCGGAGCAGGAGAGTTTTGCTATGGGGATTTGCTCCTGCTCTGGACAAGTTCCTGAGACAGACAGAGGTGTCAGCAGAGAGCACTGTTGTAAGAAAGAAAGGAACAACTCAACTTCAGCAGCTGCTAAAGTACTGGTAGGATTAAAATTTTTTAATACTAATAATTTACAATTCTATTTACTTTCTGGAGCCAATCGATATGAAAACATTTTTTTTTTACATATGGGGGACGTTTTTGCCCCCAGGGATGGTGAAGATATTAAGTTATAAAGTCTACCCCATGGCCCACCCCACAATTAGTCCCCTGGGCGGGGACTTCTACTTACCAGCTCCCATTGCTCCTGCTGTGGCCCCGCCCCATCAGCTTGATTGACAGATTGACGGCTTGCGTCATCGCTCTGCTCCCTAAGCAGACGGAGCCGAACGGTAAAGCGAACAGTCAATGAAGATGAGGGGACAAGATCACGGCCGTAACAACGGGAGCTGGTAAGTAGAAGTGCCCCGCCCAGTGGACTACTTGCCGGTCGGCGGGGGCAACTTTATAACTTAATATGTTCACCATCCCAGGGGGCAAAAACGTCCCCTGGGGATGATGAGGATAATGATTATAGTATCTATGACATGTTGTCAAGCTTTGTATATGCTAAAATCTGCTGATTGGTTCCCTTTGGTACTCCAGTACTATAAATCTAATGCCCCTATCTGACCTCTGAGACCCCCTGTGATCTGCAGAATGAGACCCCATCTCTCCCTGTGAATGGAGCATCATGTCAGTGCAGGCTCCATGTATTCTCTATGGGAGGGCTGGATATAACCGAATGATGTATTTTGGGTTCTTCGTCCCCCCCCCCCCCCCTGTAGACAGTGAATGGAGCCCATGATGACATTCTGTTCCAGAGGGATAGAAGGGGATTCTTGCTGTAGATCGCAGGGGTCTGTCTTCCCAGGAATGGGACTCCTGAAGCCATTAGAATGTCCCCAGTAGTTTCTCCCTCTGAACCGGACAGATCCAGCTCTTCCTATACTGAAATTTTTGGAGATCTATAAATCAAAGCTGGTGAGGAGGGAAGATGACACCTCAGGGTTAATAACTAGGATTCCTCTGAAATGTTCACTCTGCAGCCAGTCATCAAAAAATGACAAAGAGGTTTTTTTATTGATGTTACTATGTGGTGTCCACCATTATACTGCACTGGATCTATTATTGGCCTCCACTAACACTCAACCTTCCCAGAGTCACTTCACCTCCCTCTCTATCCGTCCATAGTTACCTATGCAGAACGGTCTTATTCAGTCATAAAACTCTATGAAGATCATTCTCTGTGTAAAAAATAAAAACAGGCGACATTTCCTTTTTGACTGCCATGAACACCACCACAGCCCCTCCGGGTCCTGCACACTGCTCTGTCATCCAGGGTCCTGCACACTGCTCTGTCATCCGGGTCCTGCAAACTGCTCTGTCATCCGGGTCCTGCACACTGCTCTGTCATCCGGGCCCTGCACACTGCTCTGTCATCCGGGTCCTGCACACTGCTCTGTCATCCGGGTCCTGCACACTGCTCTGTCATCCGGGTCCTGCACACTGCTCTGTCATCCGGGCCCTGCACACTGCTCTGTCATCCGGGCCCTGCACACTGCTCTGTCATCCGGGTCCTGCAAACTGCTCTGTCATCCGGGTCCTGCACACTGCCCTGTCATCCGGGCCCTGCACACTGCCCTGTCATCCGGGCCCTGCACACTGCTCTGTCATCCGGGTCCTGCACACTGCTCTGTCATCCGGGTCCTGCACACTGCTCTGTCATCCGGCCCTGCACACTGCTCTGTCATCCGGCCCTGCACACTGCTCTGTCATCCGGGCCCTGCACACTGCTCTGTCATCCGGGTCCTGCACACTGCTCTGTCATCCGGGCCCTGCACACTGCTCTGTCATCCGGGTCCTGCACACTGCTCTGTCATCCGGGTCCTGCACACTGCTCTGTCATCCGGGTCCTGCACACTGCTCTGTCATCCGGGCCCTGCACACTGCTCTGTCATCCGGGTCCTGCACACTGCCCTGTCATCCGGGTCCTGCACACTGCTCTGTCATTTTTGGGGTACACACATAAGTATCAAGATAATGTAAAAGTATAAAAGTCATAGTATCAAAGTAAATGTGTTGTATGAGGTGAAGTAATATCCAAAAACTCAACATTGTGGTCAGGGCCACTTCACAGAGAGATTGATAACCGGGAACCCAATAATAAGGGGCCCCGGAGAATTCAGGAGGGGTCCACATGGGAGGATAACTATCCCGCTAACCTTATTGTGAACCATTTCCCATCCTTTGGGAAAGAGATTCATGTTGTCTAGTGATAAGTTGTTCATTGGTTATGATTGACGGCCAATGATGGGTGTCACCAGACAGATTGAGTCATGTTCTGACCAGCAACAGGTGCAGGTTGGATTTTGGCCGGGTCAGGTGACCTATGTATGGGGCATAAAACCAGAGAACTTCTTTGGCTGGAGAAGATAAGAAGAGGCCCCCCCCCCCCCCCCCAACACAACACCCTTAATATTATTTAACTAATTTAAAGGAGCACTCCAGGTTAAATGTTTTATTTCCCCCATATCATGCACACCCACCATCACACGCACCATCACTCCCACCATCACTCCCACCATCACTCCCACCATCACTCCCACCATCACTCCCACCATCACACCCACCATCACTCCCACCATCACACCCACCATCACTCCCACCATCACACCCACCATCACTCCCACCATCACACGCACCATCACTCCCACCATCACACGCACCATCACTCCCACCATCACTCCCACCATCACACCCACCATCACACCCACCATCACACCCACCATCACTCCCACCATCACTCCCACCATCACTCCCACCATCACTCCCACCATCACTCCCACCATCACTCCCACCATCACTCCCACCATCACACGCACCATCACTCCCACCATCACTCCCACAATCACTCCCACCATCACACCCACCATCACTCCCACCATCACACCCACCATCACACCCACCATCACTCCCACCATCACACACACCATCACTCCCACCATCACTCCCACCATCACACGCACCATCACACCCACCATCACACCCACCATCACACCCACCATCACACCCACCATCACTCCCACCATCACTCCCACCATCACTCCCACCATCACTCCCACCATCACTCCCACCATCACTCCCACCATCACTCCCACCATCACACGCACCATCACACCCACCATCACACCCACCATCACACCCACCATCACACCCACCATCACACCCACCATAACACCCACCATAACACCCACCATCACACCCACCATCACACGCACCATCACTCCCACCATCACACGCACCATCACTCCCACCATCACTCCCACCATCACTCCCACCATCACTCCCACCATCACTCCCACCATCACTCCCACCATCACTCCCACCATCACACGCACCATCACTCCCACCATCACACCCACCATCACACCCACCATCACTCCCACCATCACTCCCACCATCACTCCCACCATCACTCCCACCATCACTCCCACCATCACACGCACCATCACACCCACCATCACACCCACCATCACACCCACCATCACACCCACCATAACACCCACCATAACACCCACCATAACACCCACCATCACTCCCACCATCACACCCACCATCACACCCACCATCACTCCCACCATCACTCCCACCATCACTCCCACCATCACTCCCACCATCACACCCAACAACATCACACCCACCATCACACCAAACATGCCTTTATCTTTACTGACAAAGATGGTCTGGACAACTACTGGGTGGGGGGAACAAGAAGGTGTCTCCCCCGCAAGTGCCCATGAGGCATCTCATATTTATTAACAGGACCATCTAAAATGTGATACAACCAGTCAAGCGGTCGATTGTGCCGGTCACAGACATGCTAAATCCTCCTCGAATAAAACATTTTTTGGACAAGGAACAATTATTGAAAAAATAAATAATAAATGAAGATTCTCATAAAATAATTGTGAGATGTAAAATTAAACCTGACCTTAATCGAAGGAGAGTGAGAGCAATATTAATAGTGCAAAGCTCAGGTATTATTGGTATATGAAAAGGATCATCTCTCCCGCTCTCCAAAAATAGCTTGTATTAGTTTATGTTAAAGGGGTCATTCTGATTTTAAAATGTATGATCCATCCTCCGGATTGGTTATCAACATTCAAATGGATCCTGCTCCTCTATATCTCTATAGTACACCGTCAGAAGAGAGGATCCTGCTCCTCTATATCTCTATAGTACACCCTCAGAAGAGAGGATCCTGCTCCTCTATATCTCTATAGTACACCCTCAGAAGAGAGGATCCTGCTCCTCTATATCTCTATAGTACACCCTCAGAAGAGAGGATCCTGCTCCTCTATATCTCTATAGTACACCCTCAGAAGAGAGGATCCTGCTCCTCTATATCTCTATAGTACACCCTCAGAAGAGAGGATCCTGCTTTTCTATATCTCTATAGTACACCCTCAGAAGAGAGGATCCTGCTCCTCTATATCTCTATAGTACATCCTCAGAAGAGAGGATCCTGCTCCTCTATATCTCTATAGTACACCCTCAGAAGAGAGGATCCTGCTCCTCTATATCTCTATAGTACACCCTCAGAAGAGAGGATCCTGCTTTTCTATATCTCTATAGTACACCCTCAGAAGAGAGGATCCAGCTCCTCTATATCTCTATAGTACACCCTCAGAAGAGAGGATCCTGCTCCTCTATATCTCTATAGTACACCCTCAGAAGAGAGGATCCTGCTCCTCTATATCTCTATAGTACACCCTCAGAAGAGAGGATCCTGCTCCTCTATATCTCTATAGTACACCCTCAGAAGAGAGGATCCTGCTCCTCTATATCTCTATAGTACACCCTCAGAAGAGAGGATCCTGCTCCTCTATATCTCTATAGTACACCCTCAGAAGAGAGGATCCTGCTCCTCTATATCTCTATAGTACACCCTCAGAAGAGAGGATCCTGCTCCTCTATATCTCTATAGTACACCCTCAGAAGAGAGGATCCTGCTCCTCTATATCTCTATAGTACACCCTCAGAAGAGAGGATCCTGCTCCTCTATATCTCTATAGTACACCCTCAGAAGAGAGAATCCTGCTCCTCTATATCTCTATAGTACACCCTCAGAAGAGAGGATCCTGCCCCCCTATATCTCTATAGTACAACCTCAGAAGAGATGATCCAGCTCCCCTCTATATCTCTATAGTACACCCTCAGAAGAGAGGATCCCGCTCCCCTATATCTCTATAGTACATCCTCAGAAGAGAGGATCCTGCTCCCCTATATCTCTATAGTACACCCTCAGAAGAGAGGATCCTGCTCCTCTATACCTCTATAGTACACCCTCAGAAGAGAGGATCCTGCTCCTCGTTATCTCTATAGTACACCCTCAGAAGAGATGATCCTGCTCCTCTATATCTCTATAGTACACCCTCAGAAGAGAGGATCCTGCTCCTCTATATCTCTATAGTACACCCTCAGAAGAGATGATCCTGCTCCTCTATATCTCTATAGTACTCCCTCAGAAGAGAGGATCCTGCTCCTCTATATCTCTATAGTACACCCTCAGAAGAGAGGATCCTTCTCCTCTATATCTCTATAGTACACCCTCAGAAGAGAGGATCCTGCTCCTCTATATCTCTATAGTACACCCTCAGAAGAGAGGATCCTGCTCCTCTATATCTCTATAGTACACCCTCAGAAGAGAGGATCCTGCTCCCCTATATCTCTATAGTACACCCTCAGAAGAGAGGATCCTTCTCCCCTATATCTCTATAGTACACCCTCAGAAGAGAGGATCCTGCTCCTATATCTCTATAGTACACCCTCAGAAGAGAGAATCCTGCTCCCCTATATCTCTATAGTACACCCTCAGAAGAGAGGATCCTGCTCCCCTATATCTCTATAGTACACCCTCAGAAGAGAGGATCCTGCTCCTCTATATCTCTATAGTACACCCTCAGAAGAGAGGATCCTGCTCCTCTATATCTCTATAGTACACCTTCAGAAGAGAGGATCCTGCTCCTCTATATCTCTATAGTACACCCTCAGAAGAGAGGATCCTGCTCCTCTATATCTCTATAGTACACCCTCAGAAGAGAGGATCCTGTTCCTCTATATCTCTATAGTACACCCTCAGAAGAGAGGATCCTGCTCCTCTATATCTCTATAGTACACCCTCAGAAGAGATGATCCAGCTCCCCTCTATATCTCTATAGTACACCCTCAGAAGAGAGGATCCCGCTCCCCTATATCTCTATAGTACATCCTCAGAAGAGAGGATCCTGCTCCCCTATATCTCTATAGTACACCCTCAGAAGAGAGGATCCTGCTCCTCTATACCTCTATAGTACACCCTCAGAAGAGAGGATCCTGCTCCTCTATATCTCTATAGTACACCCTCAGAAGAGATGATCCTGCTCCTCTATATCTCTATAGTACACCCTCAGAAGAGATGATCCTGCTCCTCTATATCTCTATAGTACACCCTCAGAAGAGAGGATCCTGCTCCTCTATATCTCTATAGTACACCCTCAGAAGAGAGGATCCTGCTCCCCTATATCTCTATAGTACACCTTCAGAAGAGAGGATCCTGCTCCTCTATATCTCTATAGTACACCCTCAGAAGAGAGGATCCAGCTCCCCTCTATATCTCTATAGTACACCTTCAGAAGAGAGGATCCTGCTTCTCTATATCTCTATAGTACACCCTCAGAAGAGAGGATCCTGCTCCTCTATATCTCTATAGTAAACCCTCAGAAGAGATGATCCAGCTCCCCTCTATATCTCTATAGTACACCCTCAGAAGAGAGGATCCTGCTCCCCTATATCTCTATAGTACACCCTCAGAAGAGAGGATCCTGCCCCCCTATATCTCTATAGTACACCCTCAGAAGAGATGATCCAGCTCCCCTCTATATCTCTATAGTACACCCTCAGAAGAGAGGATCCCGCTCCCCTATATCTCTATAGTACATCCTCAGAAGAGAGGATCCTGCTCCCCTATATCTCTATAGTACACCCTCAGAAGAGAGGATCCTGCTCCTCTATACCTCTATAGTACACCCTCAGAAGAGAGGATCCTGCTCCTCGTTATCTCTATAGTACACCCTCAGAAGAGATGATCCTGCTCCTCTATATCTCTATAGTACACCCTCAGAAGAGATGATCCTGCTCCTCTATATCTCTATAGTACACCCTCAGAAGAGAGGATCCTGCTCCTCTATATCTCTATAGTACACCCTCAGAAGAGAGGATCCTGCTCCTCTATATCTCTATAGTACACCCTCAGAAGAGAGGATCCTGCTCCCCTATATCTCTATAGTACACCTTCAGAAGAGAGGATCCTGCTCCTCTATATCTCTATAGTACCCCCTCAGAAGAGAGGATCCTGCTCCTCTATATCTCTATAGTACACCCTCAGAAGAGAGGATCCAGCTCCCCTCTATATCTCTATAGTACACCTTCAGAAGAGAGGATCCTGCTCCTCTATATCTCTATAGTACACCCTCAGAAGAGAGGATCCTGCTCCTCTATATCTCTATAGTAAACCCTCAGAAGAGATGATCCAGCTCCCCTCTATATCTCTATAGTACACCCTCAGAAGAGAGGATCCTGCTCCCCTATATCTCTATAGTACACCCTCAGAAGAGAGGATCCTGCCCCCCTATATCTCTATAGTACACCCTCAGAAGAGATGATCCAGCTCCCCTCTATATCTCTATAGTACACCCTCAGAAGAGAGGATCCCGCTCCCCTATATCTCTATAGTACATCCTCAGAAGAGAGGATCCTGCTCCCCTATATCTCTATAGTACACCCTCAGAAGAGAGGATCCTGCTCCTCTATACCTCTATAGTACACCCTCAGAAGAGAGGATCCTGCTCCTCGTTATCTCTATAGTACACCCTCAGAAGAGATGATCCTGCTCCTCTATATCTCTATAGTACACCCTCAGAAGAGATGATCCTGCTCCTCTATATCTCTATAGTACACCCTCAGAAGAGAGGATCCTGCTCCTCTATATCTCTATAGTACACCCTCAGAAGAGAGGATCCTGCTCCCCTATATCTCTATAGTACACCTTCAGAAGAGAGGATCCTGCTCCTCTATATCTCTATAGTACACCCTCAGAAGAGAGGATCCAGCTCCCCTCTATATCTCTATAGTACACCTTCAGAAGAGAGGATCCTGCTCCTCTATATCTCTATAGTACACCCTCAGAAGAGAGGATCCTGCTCCTCTATATATCTATAGTACACCCTCAGAAGAGAGGATCCTGCTCCTCTATATGTCTATAGTGCACCCTCAGAAGAGAGGATCCTGCTCCCCTATATCTCTATAGTACACCTTCAGAAGAGAGGATCCTGCTCCTCTATATCTCTATAGTACACCCTCAGAAGAGAGGATCCAGCTCCCCTCTATATCTCTATAGTACACCTTCAGAAGAGAGGATCCTGCTCCTCTATATCTCTATAGTACACCCTCAGAAGAGAGGATCCTGCTCCTCTATATGTCTATAGTACACCCTCAGAAGAGAGGATCCTGTTCCTCTATATCTCTATAGTACACCCTCAGAAGAGAGGATCCTGCTCCTCTATATCTCTATAGTACACCCTCAGAAGAGAGGATCCTGCTCCTCTATATCTCTATAGTACACCCTCAGAAGAGAGGATCCTGCTCCTCTATCTCTATAGTACACCCTCAGAAGAGAGGATCCTGCTCCTCTATATCTCTATAGTACACCCTCAGAAGAGAGGATCCTGCTCCCCTATATATCTCTATAGTACACCCTCAGAAGAGAAGATCCTCCTCCCCTATATCTCTATAGTACACCCTCAGAAGAGAGGATCCTGCTCCCCTATATCTCTATAGTACACCTTCAGAAGAGAGGATCCTGCTCCTCTATATCTCTATAGTACACCCTCTGAAGAGAGGATCCTGCTCCTCTATATCTCTATAGTACACCCTCAGAAGAGATGATCCAGCTCCCCTCTATATCTCTATAGTACACCTTCAGAAGAGAGGATCCTGCTCCTCTATATCTCTATAGTACACCCTCAGAAGAGAGGATCCCGCTCCCCTATATCTCTATAGTACACCCTCAGAAGAGAGGATCCTGCTCCCCTATATCTCTATAGTACACCCTCAGAAGAGAGGATCCTGCTCTTCTATATATCTATAGTACACCCTCAGAAGAGAGGATCCTGCTCCCCTATATCTCTATAGTACACCCTCAGAAGAGAGGATCCTGCTCCTCTATATCTCTATAGTACACCCCCCAGAAGAGAGGATCCTGCTCCTCTATATCTATATAGTATACCCTCAGAAGAGAGGATCCTGCTCCTCTATATCTATATAGTATACCCTCAGAAGAGAGGATCCTGCTCCTCTATATCTCTATAGTACACCCTCAGAAGAGAGGATCCTGCTCCTCTATATCTCTATAGTACACCCTCAGAAGAGAGGATCCTGCTCCTCTATATCTCTATAGTACACCCTCAGAAGAGAAGATCCTGCTCCTCTATATCTCTATAGTACACCCTCAGAAGAGAGGATCCTGCTCCTCTATATCTCTATAGTACACCCTCAGAAGAGAGGATCCTGCTCCTCTATATCTCTATAATACACCCCCAGAAGAGAGGATCCTGCTCCTCTATATCTCTATAGTACACCCTCAGAAGAGAGGATCCTGCTCCTCTATATCTCTACAGTACACCCTCAGAAGAGAGGATCCTGCTCCTCTATATCTCTATAATACACCCCCAGAAGAGAGGATCCTGCTCCTCTATATCTCTACAGTACACCCTCAGAAGAGAGGATCCTGCTCCTCTATATCTCTATAATACACCCCCAGAAGAGAGGATCCTGCTCCTCTATATCTCTATAGTACACCCTCAGAAGAGAGGATCCTGCTCCCCTATATCTCTATAGTACACCCTCAGAAGAGAGGATCCTGCTCCTCTATATCTCTATAGTACACCCTCAGAAGAGAGGATCCTGCTCCTCTATATCTCTATAGTACACCCTTAGAAGATAGGATCCTGCTCCTCTTTATTACCATAGTACACCCTCAGAAGCAGTAGCAGTATAGAGGACATTATAGAGCAGTATTGAGCAGTAGGATGTAAATCAGTACTGGAGGTATAAGACTTACCAGAGATTTTATTACTTTCTCTTTGTCTACCACTATTTCACTATACCGTTCTTCTTCCCCCCTCATATACATTTTTCGGGGCAGCTGTAATCTGATCCCTCAGTAAACTGATCGATATTGAGACAGATTATAGCAGTTTGTTTCAGAGCAAATAAAGATAAGTAGATAAAGAGGCATTTTTTTCTGATAAGATTAACTGCAAAGCCTATGATATTTACTTATTCTACTGAATTATGCAACATTTGTAAAACGGTATTAACCATTTATATGTGGTTTCAAATAACAATGACCCATGAAAATAAGTATTGTAACCTGTGAGATTAACTTCTTGAATGGAGAGAAAAAGATAAGGTAGAAATAAAAGATAGATAGATATGAGATAGATATGAGATGGATAGATATGAGATAGATAGATATGAGATAGATATGAGAGAGATAGATAGATATGAGAAAGATAGATAGATATGAGATAGATAGATATGAGATAGATAGATATGAGATAGATAGAGATGATAGTTAGGAGATAGATAGATATGAGATAGATAGATATGAGATAGATAGATATGAGATAGATAGATATGAGATAGATAGATATGAGATAGATAGATATGAGATAGATATGAGATAGATAGATAGATATGAGATAGATAGAGATGATAGTTAGGAGATAGATAGATAGATAGATATGAGATAAATAGATATGAGATAGATAGATAGGAGATAGATAGATAGATATGAGATAGATAGATAGATAGATAGATATGAGATAGATAAGATAGATAGATATGAGATAGATAGATATGAGATAGATAGATAGATATGAGATAGATGATAGATATGAGATAGATAGATAGATATGGGATAAATAGATATGAGATAGATGATAGATATGATATAGATAGATAGATATGAGATAGATAGATATGGGATAAATAGATATGAGATAGATGATAGATATGAGATAGATAGATATGAGATAGATAGATAGATATGAGATAGATAGATATGAGATAGATAGATAGATAGATATGAGATAGATAGATATATAGATATATAGATATGAGATAGATAGATATGACATAGATAGATATATAGATAGATAGATAGATATGAGATAGATAGATATGACATGGATAGATATATAGATAGATATGAGATAGATAGATAGGAGATAGATAGATATGACATGGATAGATATATAGATAGATATGAGATAGATAGATATATAGGTAGCTTTCTTCACCCTTGAATACTTTGTATTTGTTTTTATCTTGGAGAGGTTATTGTAATAATAATATTATTTTTATCCGCCCGCCGTTCTCTGTTCATGAATTCAGGACACAGGAAAAATAGCCAGAAATATTGTTGACTGCTGAGAGCGCGGCCACGCTGAGAATCAGGTTATTGATGTTATGGATTTGTGTCAGGCCGATTACTAACCAGATCTGCAGACAGGAGCCATCAATAACATGGCCGCCGGTGATACAGAGAATGGCCGCACGGCTCCTACGAATGAATTCACAGCAGAATCGGCCCAAACCATCCCGGAATATATCAGACGTCAGGAGTGGAAATGATTCTATGGTTCTGCCTCAATAATTTCCTGTTATAAAATGATATTATTAATATGTATATACAGTACACGGTAAATAAGGGCATATAGATGACACCAAACCGGCCATCAGGGTGCTGCACACCGCGCCTGCCTCCTGAGCGCTGCAGAGGATCCGCGCCAATGTCTTCACTACTGACAAATTATCATCGTGAAGATCCATCTTTGTACTGTATCATAGATATGAGATAGATATTAAATAGATAGATGTGAGATAGAGAGAGATAGATATGAGATAGATAGATATGAGATAGAGAGATAGATATCAGATAGATAGATATGAGATAGAGAGAGATAGATATGAGATAGATAGATATGAGATAGATAGATAGATATGAGATAGAGAGAGATAGATATGAGATAGATAGATATGAGATAGATAGATATGAGATAGAGAGATAGATAGATATGAGATAGATTGCTATGAGATAGATAGATAGATATGAGATAGATATGAGATATATAGATAGATGTGAGATAGAGAGATAGATAGATATGAGATATATAGATACATGTGAGATGGATAGATAGATATGAGATAGAGAGATAGATATGAGATAGATAGATAGATATGAGATAGATAGATAGATATGAGATAGATAGATATGAGATAGATAGATAGATAGATAGATAGATAGATAGATATGAGATATATAGATACATGTGAGATGGATAGATAGATATGAGATAGAGAGATAGATAGATATGAGATAGATATGAGATAGAGAGAGAAAGATAGATATAAGATTGATATGAGATAGATAGATTGGAGATAGATAGATTGGAGATAGATAGATATGAGATAGATAAATAGATATGAGATAGATAGATATGAGATAGATAAACAGATATGAGATAGATAAATAGATATCCACACAAACAGTAGTAGGCAGCACTACCTAAGATGGAAAGGTGCAAGGAGGGTGCCGGCGGTGCAGACTCGGTCACAGTCTGCCCAGGCAATGCATACACAGAAAATCCGCAGCACTCCAGGGATAAATCAAAGGTGGTTTATTATCCCATGCAACAAAAAGTGATACAACGTTTCACCATTCTCTCACCGGCTTTCTCAAGCATGCTTGAGAAAGCCGGTGAGAGACCGGTGAAACGTTGTATCACTTTTTGTTGCATGGGATAATAAACCACCTTTGATTTATCCCTGGAGTGCTGCAGATTTTCTGTGTATAGATAGATAGATATGAGATAGATAGATATGAGATAGATAGATAGATAGATATGAGATAGATAGGAGATAGATAGATATGAGATAGATAGATATGAGATATATATATATATATATATATATATATATATATATAGATATGAGATAGATAGATAAATATTAGATAGATAGATATGAGATAGATAGATAGATAGATATGAGATAGATAGATATGAGATAGATAGATATGAGATAGATAGATAGATAGACAGACCGACCACCAGGGCACTGCACATTGCGCCTGCCTCCTGAGTCCAGGACAGCTGAGCACTGCAGGGGATCCGTGCCAATATCTTTCCTGCTGACAACGTATTCTCCTTAGGATCTGTCTTTGTGCTGTATCAGGTGAATGTGATAGGTAGGTGGAATATTCTCTGGAGAGTGGGGAGGATGAGAGGAGCTCAGAGTCTCTGCAGCCGCCACCATGGAAATGCTGAAAGGGACTTTAGAAAACCGCCATATCCATGTTGGCTGGAATGGAGAGCGCATACAGGAGCGTCTCTGGATAATATGACCCGTCCTGCATAAGGCCATGTTCCATGATGTCTTTTGGTCCCTTTTGGCCTCTGTTGGTCCGGTATACATTGGAAATACCTTTTCTTTTTTGTATAGAAAAGTACAGCAGACTGGGCTTCATATACAGTGGACCGGGTTATAACCACGTGGCACATGTTTTTTCAACACTGGGGACTATGGGCAATGTATGGCAATGAGGAGCTTGGCAATGCCTGGAAACCCTATAGGGAATGAATGGATGGTGGCCGGGCATGTGCAACGTGCTCCATTAACTCCCATGATCAGCCTGTTAACTCTTATCCCGTCAATAGGGCAGTGGTCTACAAACTTTGGACCTTCAGCTGTTGCAAAACTACAACTCTCAGCATGCCCGGACAGCCGTTGGCACCCTGAGGGCTCATCCACACTGCAGACGTTCCGCTGGATGAGTGTCCGCTTGTAGCAGGCGCCGGTGACATCATCGGATGTGAACAGTCACATAGACGGCAAAGCAGTCTGGCCCAATTCCGCCTAAAGAATTTAAAAAAGGATCATTCTTTGGGGCGGATACAATGCACATCGGCTGAATAACGCTGCGGCAATTCTGCAATACGCACTAAGCAGCAGAATTCCATTGAAAACAATGAGACTCATGAGCTACTTAGGCCACGCCCCTTTCACAGAATGCTATGCCCATATTTAAAGGGGTGCTCCACTGGAAAACAATTTTTCTTTAAATCAACTGGCGCCAGATTTGTAAATTACTTCTATTTAAAAATCTTAATCCTTTCAGTACTTGTCAGCTGCTGTATGCTTCACAGGAAGTTGTGTAGTTTTTTTCTGTCTGACCACAGTCAGCAAACCTCTCCTGCTCTGGACGGTTCCTGACACGGACAGAGGTGTCAGCAGAGAGCACTGTGGTCAGACTGGAAATAACTACACAACTTCCTGTAGAGCATACAGCAGCTGATAAGTACTGGAAGGATTAAGATTTTGAAATAGAAGTAATTTACAAATCTGTTTAACTTTCTGGCACCAGTTCATTCTAAAACATTTTTTTTTCCACCGGAGAAACCCTTTAAAAAAAAAAAAAAAAAGAAAGGTGCTATAGGCATAAAAGGGCAAAAGTAGCACAATTTTGCATAAACCCAGGGCTTGCTACACCTAAACACAGAAGTTGGAGCTTAATAAATTCTGCCCATTGTGTGTTTCAGGTACTGGAGAAGCTTCTATATGTATGTACTGTATTTCCTTGTATTGAACTTAAAGTTTATGCATATACCAGAGCACAAAGGGTAAATATTTTCTTACATGTCTTGTTCTGAAAGTACAGCTGAATGATCATTTGGTCACATGTCAGCTCCTGACCAACCACTGCAGCAGACAGTCCCTAGTCCCACTTTCCTCTCCTGAGGAAATGTGTGGGCCGTAAAAACCTATTAGAACTCATTAATTTAGTGTTTTCCAATCAGGGTGCCTCCAATCAAAGGCTGTCCGGACATGCTGGGAGTTGTAAATTTGCAGCAGCTGGAAGCACCCTGGTTGGGAAATTGGGGTCTGGGCATAGTCAGAGCCACGTGTGTCCCTCAGCTCTGCTCTCATTGTGGAGACCAAGTTTAGTGGACCTAGGTTTTCTGTAGTCAGGCATACCTCACACATAGGCCACACACCTGTCATGCCCTCAGTCTAGTCTACAATGAAGCTGTTCCTGAACCTCATTCCTGTCCACGTTCCTACTACGTTTCAGTCCCAAGTGAGGAAATTTCATCTTTCAAGAGAGAAGCAGCTGTACAAGGACCTCTCTGTCTCACACTGATCTATTTTGGGCCTATGATCAGGTCATTTCTTTCTGCTAAGCCAGATGGATTCCCTGGATGCGCCTTTCTGAGTGAGACGTCACAGAGTAAAGTGGAATCTTATTTTGCACCTTGCTTAAAGGGGTACTCCACTGCTCAGCGTTTGGAACACTGTTCTGAACGATGGAGCCGGCGCCGGGGGCACGTGACGTCATAGCTCCGCCCCCTCAATGCAAGTCTATAGGTGGGGAGCTCCCGGTGCCAGCTTTATCGTTCAGAACAGTTTGTTCCAAACGCTGAGCAGTGGAATACCCCTTTAACGGTAAACCAACCCCCGTGAAGATCCTCTATCAGTTGTGTCTGTAACTCGGACTGTGACTGGGTTGGGGGGGGGGGGGACGGGGGGTTATGGGATAAGCAACATAAACCAGCAACGAGCCAATCCCCGCAGAAGTTGGCACATTAGGCATTGGATGGACGCCATTAAGAGGAGTTATCGGTCTGTGTACATATCCTCCAGCGCCGAGGCACCTGCTGATGGCGCCACGTGATGAACGCACACAGGACGCTGACTCTGTGTTCCCTAAATCGTGTCCCCCCCCCCCCATCCGCCTTATCCAAACAGATCAGTATACCATCGCCTTTCCTAAAGTGAAATCCGTCGCATCCACATTGATTTTCGTTTCGGCGCTCAGAGGACACTCGGTCGGTTTTGCTGACTGATTTATTGAGGAACATTATATCCAGCCCTCAGCCAATCATTGTGCGCAGTAGAGACGAGTTAAATCATCCCGGGCCTATCACCGAAAAATATAATGCTTCTATATGTTCCTCACTAGGTCATACAGATATTTTACATGTCTTTATGTGTTTTGCTTCTGAATTTGACTCACAAATCACTCTGTTCTGCTGCTCACTCGTTCTGACATCCACTGTTCAGGAAAGGGGGGGGGGGGGGGAGTGTCCCACTCACCATGCATTCACTTCCTCCCTGATTCTGCTGTGCTGTGCTGGGTCTCTTCATCCAATCACTGCAGGCTGCTCTGTAACCCCCTCCTCCCGATTTTCATGCTGCAGTCTGATAGGACAGGAGTGAGCACAGAGAAGTGCTAGTCCTGCCCCCTCACTTCCTGGACTTTGTCCCTGCCTGTGCTTCAGCTGGGACAAAGATGATGCTGTAGCCGGAAAGGATTATGTTCCGGATGGTATGGGGACCCCTAGTGGTCTTTTTTTTATCAGCCATGATTTCTATATATAAGAAATAACATTTTCTTTCTGAAGAATATTAGAAAGGTTGTTATTTTTTTTTTTTATATAAAAAGTTTTTGATTCTGACAGTGCCCATTTAAAGAGGTACTCCGCTTGAAAACTTTTTCTGTAAATCAACTGGTGCCAGAAAGTAAAACAGATTTGTAAATTACTTCTATTAAAAAAAATATTAATCCTTCCAGTACTTTTCAGCTGCTGTATTTGACAGGAAGTTCTATTCTGTTTGAATTTCCTTTCTGTCTGACCACAGTGCTCTCTGCTGACACCTCTGTCCATGTCAGGAACTGTCCAGAGCAGGAGAGGTTTGCTATGGGGATTTGTTCCTGCTCTGGACAGTTCCTAAAATGGACAGAGGTGTCAGCAGAGAGCACTGTGGTCAGACAGAAAGGACATTCAAAAATAAAAGAACTTCCTGTGAAATACAGCAGCTGATAAGTACTGGAAGGATTAAGATTTTCTAATAGAAGTAATTTACAAATCTGCTTAACTTTCTGGCACCAGTTGATTTATAAAAATTTTTTTTTCCAGTGGAGTGCCCCTTTAAAGCTGGTTTCAAATTTTTGTATCTCATTGGATTTACTAGTTGTTTCACGGAGGTCTCATTCCTGGGCTTTGTATGCGGAAACAGCGACAAAAGGCTGTGGGTTACAGAGAGCCATCAAGTTAATACCACTAACATACACGTGGGGGACTACTGCACCCAGCATAACCCTCATCATCATCATCCCTGGTGCACATCACAGCCGTGGCGGCCCCTACCTCTGCTATACACTGTGACATCATAGTAGGCCACAGTACACACACAGCGACTCAGACGCCTGTTCAGCTATTGTCAAGGTGCAAGAAGGGGTTAAAGGACTTTTGCATTTTTTTAACTGTTCCCAAATCTGATGAACTGTAATTTTCCGCAATGCAGCCTCTGTGAAAATTTTAATTAATGGGAAAAAAGAAGCATTTTTAAATATTTTACCACGGCCTCAGGCAGCGTGCGAGTACAGTCATCTTCTATCTGCATATATATATATATATATATATATATATATATATATATATATATATATATATATATATCTATCTATCAAAGGGGTGCTCCGCCAAAGGATAGGGGATGAGATGTCTTATTGTGGGGGTCCCGCTGCTGGGGACCCCCGAAATCTCAGCTGTGGCACCCCAGACATCCGGTGCACGGAGCGAACTTCGTCCCCCTCAATGCAAGTCTATGGGAGGGGGCGTGACTTCCGTCACGCCCCCTCCCATAGACTTGCATTGAGGGGGCGTGGCGTCACGAGCAGGGTGCGACCATGATGTCACGAGCCTTTGGTGCAGCACCAGATGCTCTAAATGAAGGCCGGGTGCAGCAGGGAGACCCCTGCGATCAGACAGGATTGGATAGGGTATAAGATGTCTAGGGGCGGAGCATCCCTTTAAGGAATGGACTAAATTATTGTCTCCCAACCAGTGGACCTCCAGCTGTTGCAAAACTACAACATTCAGCATGCTAACTCCCAGATTTAAGTAAAGAGAATAGGCCACACGACGTAACGCAAATTGCGTAACCTTCCCACCTCGGCTGCTTTCGGCTTTCCAGACCACTACTGGTTGCTGCAAACGGGCAGGAGGTGAAGAGAAAGCCGGAAGTAATAAGGTGGGAATACCCCTTTAACCCCTTTCCTAACAAAATTTTTATATCGCCTCCATTTCCCAGGTAAAAAAATATTTTAAAAAACACACGCCATATTTAGTATCCTCCATTAAAATATAACATTAATGAACCCGCGCAGTAAAATGATGAAAACCTTAAAAAAAATCCCAATTGCTGATTTTTGGTTGCACCATATATCAAAAATCTAAAAAATCTATAAAAATTGATCAAAAAGTCAGTTTTACCATAAAATGCACTACATAGAAACCTTAACCCCCAAAATTAGCTAAATTCAATTTTGCCCCACAAATAAGTGATGTCATTAACAAAACAGAATTGGGGGCGAAAAAAACAAGTCTCATACGGGTCTGTTGGGGGAAGAGTCACGGATATTGGAAGGCGAAAAAAATTAAAATAAAATGCCAAAATTAAACATTGCTGTGTCCTTAAAGGGGTACTCCGCCCCTAGACATCTTATCCGCTATCCAAAGGATAGGGGATAAGATGTCAGATCGCCGCGGTGCCGCTGCTGGGGAGTAATGACGCGCAATACAGGGGTCGGAGCATCGTTATGTCACGGCTCCGCCCCTCGTGATGTCACGGACCGCCCCTTTCAATACAAGTCTATGGGAGGGGGCGCGGCGGTCATCACGCCCCCTGCGGTAGACTTGCAGTAAGGGGACGGGCTGTGATGTCACGAGGGGCGGAGCCATGACGTCACGCGGCTCCGTCCCCTGTATCGCCCGTCATTCCGCACACAGCGGGGATCCCAGGGCACCCCAGCAGCGGCACCGCGGCGATCTGACATCTTATCCCCTATCCTTTGGATAGGGGATAAGATGTCTAGGGGCGGAGTACCCCTTTAAAGGGGTTCTCCACCCCTAGAGATCGTATCCCCTATCCAAACGATCCAGCAGCCGGACACCCCCGCGCTGGCACCGCGGGGTTCATGAATACGGAAGCTTGGAGCTTCCATATTCGTGACGCCACACCCCCTCCATTCATGTCTATGGGAGAGTGGCATGGCGGCTAGAACATAGCTAAGAGGGTTAGGGGCAGAGTTCCCCCCTTTAAGAGGTTTTACAGCAGCTCGGGACGTCTTACATGTCCATACATCCTTAGTTTATATTTTCCATACCACTTTTGGTAAAAAAAAAATTGAAAAAGCCAAAAAAAAACGTGCGCATGTCCACAGCCCTAGCGGTCTTTCTCATGAAGTCGGTGGCGGTCGGCTACTTACTTTGAAAAGATTGTGCACCATCTCTTTGAACTTCTGGACGGTCGTCCCTCTCGTGGGTTTGTCGAACAGAACAATCTCTTTCCTTGGCTCTAATTCTGTTCCAAAATCCGGATGTAGAGTATCTTCCATCTGACACTTGATCACCCCGTCCAGGTTCCCCCAGAGTCCCAGGTACATCTGGAAAGCGAACGCACAAAGTTAGGACGCCATCTCTCTTGGGCTGCGTTCACATCACGATTTCTCCATCCGAATTCAGTAAAAGATTTTATAACTTAAAATCGCATGAAATCGTATATAAAGTCGGATCCATTGACCTCCATTAAGAAATCGGATCCATTACACACATCCGATTGGATCCGCATCCGATTTCACATGATTTTGGTTCGGGTCTGAAATCGGGTTTGACCACGATTTCAGACCTGGACAAAAATCATGTGAAATCGGATGGGGATCCAATCGGATGTGTGTAATGGATCCGATTTTTTAATGGAGGTCAATGGATCCGACTTTATATACGATTTCATACGATTTTAAGTTATAAAATCGTTTACTCAAGTCGGGTGGAGAAATCGTGATGTGAACGCAGCCTAACATACAATCACATATCTACAGCGCGAATGGTAAGAAGTGGACAGACCCCATGTGGACAAGTGGACAGACCCCACGTGGACAAGTGGACAGACCCCACGTGGCCATCATTGTCTCATCCTCAAGGCTTCAGCTTTTTTTTTTTCACCTTTTAAACCTAAATTAGGTAGAAAATATCCTAGAAACAATAAACGAAAGAAGCGATCTGATTGGTTGCTATGGGCAACAGGGCAACTTTTCCTTTGCACAGGTTTTGATAAATCTCCCCCAACGGGGGAGATTTATCAAAACCTGTGCAAAGGAAAAGTTGCCCAGTTGCCCATAGCAACCAATCAGATCGCTTCTTTCATTTTGCAGAGGCCTTGTTAAAAATGAAAGAAGCGATCTGATTGGTTGCTATGGGCAACTGGGCAACTTTTCCTCTAAATAGGTTTTGATAAATCTCGTCTCCCCTAACGTGCGATGTGTTGCCCCCTACAGCCATGGCCCAAACTTTTGAGAATTTCAGTTTTCACGGTTTTCTGTTTCAGTGTTTTCAGATCTTTTAGCCGGATGTTTCTACGGTTACTGAAGGACAATTAAAGGGGTACTCCGGTGAAAAGCTTTTTTTTTATTTTATTTTTTTTAAATCAACTGGTGCCAGAAAGTTAAACAGATTTGTAAATGACTTCTATTAAAAAATCTTAATCCTTCCTGTACTTAGTAGCCGCTGAATACTACAGAGAAAATTCTTTTCCGTTTGAAACACAGAGCTCTCTGCTGACATCACGAGCACAGTGCTCTCTGCTGACATCTCTGTCCATTTTAGGAACTGCCAGAGTAAAAGGAAATCCCCATAGCAAACATATGCTGTTCTGGACAGTTCCTAAAATGGACAGAGATGTCAGCAGAGAGCACTGTGCTCATGATGTCAGCAGAGAGCTCTGTGTTCCAAAAAGAAAATAATTTCCGCTGTAGTATTCAGCAGCTAATAAGTAATGGAAGGATTAAGATTTTTTTAATAGAAGTCATTTACAAATCTGTTTAACTTTCTGGCACCAGTTGATTTAAAAAAACAAACAAACAAAAAAAAAAAGGTTTTCACCGGAGTACCCCTTTAAATAAGTATTTCATATGTTTTTAAACTTTTTTTTGAGAAATTCATCAAGTATATGTAAAAACACAATGGCCCAGATTTATCAAACCGTGTGAGAGAAAAAATAGAGCGATTTTCCCACAACAACCAATCACAGCTCAGCTAACAAGCTGTGGTAAAGTGAAAGCTGAGCTGTGATTGGTCGCTGTGGGAAAATCGCTCTATTTTTTCTCTCGCACAGTGATAAATCTGGGCCAATATTTCCAGCGTTGACCCAAGACTTGTATAGTTCTCCCTGTCATGGATCATCTTCTGGGCCCAATCCTGACTGGTGACCTCCCATTCTAAGGGTACGTTCACACGTTCGGATTTTCGCAGCGGATTTTGCTGCGGATCCGCCGCTGAAGGACCTCCTATATGCTGTCTTTATATGTGCCCGCTCCGAGCAGAAACACTGCGATGTGCGAGTCGCCGCGCATGCGTGGTGTTCTCGCACACATCACGGCCTCTCCCCCTGCTCAATGAGCTAGGCCGAGAGATGCCGCGATGTGCGAGTATACTGCGCATGAGCGCGGCGACTTGCACGTCTCAGTGTGTCCGCTCAGAGCGGCGTATTGCAGCTCCGAGTAGGCACATATTAAGACAGCATATAGGAGGTCCTTCAGCGGCGCATCCGCAGCAAAATCCGCAGCGAAAATCCGCACATGTGAACGTACCTTAAGGCTACATTCACATCATGATTTAGCAATATGGTTTTGTATCAGTTATTTTTCCCCAAAACGGTATAAAAAAAAAAGAAAAGACAAAACCGCAAGAATTTTATGCTCAACGCGTTGTGAATTGATTACAATGTAATAAAAACCATATAGGGGCGATATACTGTTTTTATTGACCATTGTAGACCCAAAAATTAAGAGAGGACCGCGAACCCACGGTGTTGTGCAGAGGAAAAAAACAAGTAAAAACGTAAAAAGTACAAAAACTTACACAAACGGAAACATCTTTTTGTGTAAGTTTTTGTATGGAAAGTCAATGGGTACGGTGAGCGAAACGGTTGTATATGGTTTTCAAATACAAAACTGTATCAAAAACAGTATTGCAAAATCCTGATGCGAATGCGCCCTTACCTCATCACTGCGCATGCGCCCTTACCTCATCGCTGCGCAGAGTTTATCACGATTTCCATGTTTTTGTTTGCCCATCCATTTTTTGAGGATTGCGCACAGGTTCCTGAAGGAATCTACGGAGTTTCCTGATAACGGACCTAAAATTTCAACATTTTGTTCACTGAGCTGCTTAGTTATTACTTTTGCCTTGTGACATGGTCTCCATTAAAGGAGTATTCCAGCGCAAAATAATTTATCCCCTATCCAAAGGATAGGGGATAAGTTATAGATCACAGGGGTCCGACCACTGGGGCGCCCAGGATCTCCAGGACGGGGCCACGGCAGTCTGCAGGAAGTGAAGTCTCGTCCCCAGCAGAAAGCCGCGGCAGACACGCCCCCTCCATGTATCTCTATGGGGCACATGGAGGGGGCGTGTCGGCCGCCGCGTCATGCGGGGACAGAATGCCCCCTTTTCAGCAGACTGTTGCGGCCCCGTCCAGGAGATCCCGGGGGGCCCCAGCGCTCGGACCCCCCTCGATCTATAACTTATCCCCTATCCGAAAGGGTAGGGGTTATATTGCACTACAGATCTCCTTTAAAAGAGAACTATAATGTAAAAACTAAAACCCTATCTAAAGGATAAGGATAAGTTTTAGATTGGGGGGTGGGGTGGAATTGATTGACCGCTGGGACCTCCCATGATCTCCTGCTTATCCCAGGGAACGGGGTGTGTCGACCCTCCCTTTGTGTATCTTGTGTATACAGCCAAATGTTGTATCTCCAGCTCTCCCATAGAGAAATATGGAGAGGGGCGGGGAGGTGTTGGCCGCCATTTTGTGCCAGGGCCTACATGTCCTGTTCTTTAGAGAGCCTGGGTCCCATGCAGGGTCCCGATCTGATACTTATCCGATACTGATCCATTGGATAGGGGCTATGTTTTTAGCATGATAGTTCTCCTCAAAGCTAGAAAAAGCCTTGTTCATCCCCAAATCGTTCCTGGACTGTTGGGAGACGTTGTTCTTAATGTTTAGATACCAGCAAGGGCCAGACAGTCTCCTAAAAAAGATTTAGCTCCAGGATGGGTTCAACAGAAGTGCAGAACTCTGGAATGGCGGCAGCAGTACACACAGAGAGGAGAAGGCTCCGGTGAAAAACACACAGAGGAGAAGGCTTTCGGAGGCGCTCTATGTTAAAGGGGTACTCCGGTGAGAAACATCTTATCCCCTATCCAAAGTATAGGGGATAAGATGTCTGATCATGGGGGTCCTGCCGCTGAGGACCCCCACGATCTCCGGAACACGGAAGCTTGGAGCTTTCGTGTTTGTGACTTGACGCTACACCCCATCCATTCATGTCTATGGGAGGAGGCGTGACGGCTACTACGTAGCCGTCACGCCTTCTCCCACAGACATGAATGGAGGGAGCGTGGCAGCTACAGTTGCCAGTCATTCGGCACGGAGTGGATGACCAGGGTGCCGCCCCGAAGACGGAACCCCCGCGATCAGATATCTTATCCTTTGGATAGGGGAGATGTTTTTCGCCGGAGTACCCGTTTAAAAAAGGCAGCAAAAAAGCCACTTGTCACCAAGAAGAACATCAAGGACAGATGACATTCTGCAGGAAGTACAAAGATTGGACTGTAGGGGATGGGGTGAAGGTATTGTATCCGATTATACATCTGGAAAAAACGATTGTCCTGAGAAGAAAAGATGACACAACCAGTCAAGCCTCCTGAGACCATCCATGTGTGGGGTGGCTTCTCATCCAAGAGACCGTGATCACTTCTCCATAGGAACACTGAATGGAGACTGGTATTGTGAGTGCGGTGTCTCTTTAAAAGTTCAGTTTGTTTACTGAGTTGGGTTGCTGTGGATTAATACACCTCCCATTTATATCCTGCATCTGCATTCATCTTGATTACGAGGCATTTTTAACCCCGGCTCTATATTTGGATTTCTCTCTGGTTCCCGTCTGTGCATATTACCATCCTCTTGGTTTCCCGTTCCCGGTTTGTTGACAATCCTTCGTGTTTGTCTCCCTTGAGTATTGTTATAGTGCGCATTTACCTTCTGTTCCTGACTGTTCTCCTGACCGATTACTGTGTTTCTGTAGTTTGTTACGCCCCAGCACCTTAGTTAGGAAGGGATCGTCTTCATGGGTTGTTGATCCGTCACTTAGGGCGGATACGCAATAGGAAGGGACAGGGGCTGCGGGTGAGTGCAGGACTTCACTTCGGTAAACAAAATATTTAACATTTTGGGTCCATAGCCAGGAAACTCCCCCCCCCCCCCCCCAGATCTCAATCCCATTGAAAACCTGTGGTCAATCCTCAAATAGTAAGTGGACAAACAAAAACCATACAACATGTGATAAACTCTACGCAGCGATGAGGTAAAAATGGGAAATCATCAGTCAAAATTGGGCCCAGAAGATAAAAAATAATCATAAAAGGGAGAACTGTAGAAGTCTTGGAAAATGTTGTATTTGCATACACAACGTCTTTAAAAAAAAAAAAAATTTACGTAATTGTCCATCAGTAACCATCTGACTAAAAGATCTGAAAACACTGAAGCAGCAAAATGTGTGAAAACAAAAATTTGTCCATCAAAAAAGATATTTGGGAGGCACTCACTGGGAATTCCTATACATTTTTGTCTTCATTTGCGGTTAGCAAACATCACAGATACTGGGTTACAACCTGGACGCAATTACACACAGAGGTGAGGTTACAGCTGTTTCTCACCTTTTATGTGTGTGTCGTAGACCAATACAGGTGCGAAACGGCTGTAACCTCACCCCTGTGTGTAATGGCGTCTTGGTCATAACCCAGTATGTGCGATGTTTGCTAACCGCTGATGGAAAGAAAAACTCCTTGGAATTCCCGGTGAGTGCCTCCCAATTTTTTTTTGAGGGACTTTGGCTATACTGCTGTAGACTATGGGATTTGAGCCCCATGTGGATGGTAACATATCTCTTGCCTGTGTCCATACGGTCTCTTAATCCAGTGTGCAATGTGTGGATGCTATAATTTGTTAGTACCGTAACTGTGCCGACTGCTGCGTCTACCTTGTGTTTAAACAGAAATTTGTGTCAGCCTCAAAACTTTAGGCCACCAAAAGGTCTATAATCCTAAACACCCATGCTGTAGACCAGTGGTCCCCAAACAGTGACCCCCTCCCATACAAGTTCTCAGGAACAGCTATATACAGTTATCCCTCAACTTACAATGGCCTCAACATACAATAGTTTCAACATACAATGGTCTATTCTGAAGTTGAAACCAGACTCAACATACAATGTACAGACAGTCCAGATCTGTGAAACGTGTCAATGGCTGAAAGAACTGACCAATCAGAATGGGCATTCACTGGTAAAACCCCTGTATTACTGAAGTAATACAGTGATTGGTGTCTGAAGTATGCAGTGACTGGTGTCTGGTAGCGCCCCCTACAGTACAGGGAGGTATTACATGTTCTGTACTCTTTACCTGTATTACTGAAGTGTATACACTGACTGGTGTCTGGTAGCACCTGCTACGGTACAGGGAGGTATTACATGTTCTGTACTCTTTACCTGTATTACTGAAGTGTATGCACTGACTGGTGTCTGGTAGCGCCTCCTACAGTACAGGGAGGTATTACATGTTCTGTACTCTTTACCTGTATTACTGAAGTGTATGCACTGACTGGTGTCTGGTAGCGCCCCTACAGTACAGGGAGGTATTACATGTTCTGTACTCTTTACCTGTATTACTGAAGTGTATGCAGTGACTGGTGTCTGGTAGTGCCCCCTACAGTACAGGGAGGTATTACATGTTCTGTACTCTTTACCTGTATTACTGAAGTGTATGCAGTGACTGGTGTCTGGTAGCGCCCTCTACAGTACAGGGAGGTATTACATGTTCTGTACTCTTTACCTGTATTACTGAAGTGTATGCACTGACTGGTGTCTGGTAGTGCCCTCTACAGTACAGGGAGGTATTACATGTTCTGTACTCTTTACCTGTATTACTGAAGTGTATGTAGTGACTGGTGTCTGGCAGCGCCCCCTACAGTACAGGGAGGTATTACATGTTCTGTACTCTTTACCTGTATTACTGAAGTGTATGTAGTGACTGGTGTCTGGTAGCGCCCCCTACAGTGCAGGGAGGTATTACATTTTCTGTACTCTTTACCTGTCCCAGGGTTACCTGCTCCTTTGGACACCAGATGAGGGCGGCTCCATGTTACTTTTTTGCGACACTTTATTTACAGTACAGGACCCCAAAGAAGCTCCTGTCGTCTACATAGACCAGTGTTTCCCAAGCAGGGTGCCCCCAGCTGTTGCAAAACTACAACTTCCAGAAGGCCCGGACAGCCTTTGGCCGTCCGGGCATGCTGGGAGTTGTAGTTTTGCAACAGCTGGAGGCTCCCTGCTTGGGAAACACTGACATAGACAGTGATTACAGCTCCCAGCAGATCTTTCTTACTTTTATATGTAAGAATTTGCTTTATCTATATTAGTTATCTACTTATTTTTCTTTAATCCTCACTTTTTTCTATTTTTGGATGACATTTTGATGCCTTTAGAACCAATTACCAGGTTTCCATAGAGTTATGGTCTCAACATGTAATGGTTCCAACATACAATAATATTGTAACTTGAGGGACCACTGTATATGCTCTTGTTCCTTTACCTCACAATACTGATTACAAATCTTTACCACAGAACAATGCCGATACACAGGGTCAAACGATACAACTAATTTTAGACTATAACACAGTGATTCCTAACCAGCGTGCCACCAGCTGTAGCCTTCGGCTGTCTGAACATGCTGGGAGTTGTAGTTTTGCAACAACTGGAGGCACCCTGGTTGGGAAACTCCAGTCTATCGGGGACTCCCCCATCATATATATATATATATATATATATATATACACACATGCCAATGATGGAAGCTGCTTAGTGGCATCTATCACATATACCACTGACACATGTTATTTACTGACTGTTATTTACTGACTGCTGTTCTATGGAATTGTACTATAGTCTGACCTGGTCCGTCCAGAAATACCTGACGTAATCCGCCTGAACGAAGGTCACCAGCGCGCCCTTTTGGCCTCCATCGGGCAATACCAATCTATAGAAACTTTACTACAATATACAGATGTGCGCTGCAGACAGTGTTAGGAATTTCAATACGGTGAGAACTTAAAGGAGTACTCCGCCCCTAGACACCTTATCCCCTATCCAATGGATAGCGGGGGTCCGGCTGCTGTGGTCCCCCGTGATCTCCCGGCTGCAACCGGCATTCATTTAGAGCGTCGGGTGCAGCGCCGGGGGGCTCGTGACATCACGCTCGTGATATCACGGCCACACCCCCTCAATGCAAATGTATGGGAGGGGGCGTGACGGCCGTCACGCCCCCTCCCATACACTTGCATTGAGGGGGCGTGGCCGTGATGGCACAAGCAGGGCGTTGCCATGGCGTCACAAGCCTCCACCCCGCATCATCAGTCATCCGTCACGGAGTGTAGTTCGCTACGTGCACCGGATGTCTGGGGTGCCGAAGCAGAGATTGTGAGGGTCCCCAGTGGCGGGACCCCCGCGATCACACATCTTATCCCTTATCCTTTGGATAGGGGTTAAGATGTCTAAGGCTGGAGTGCCCCACGATGTCCAAAAATTCCTTTTTAACTACACTCTTTGTCTTGGCTTCAGTTCACGCTGATTCTGTCTTAACCTGCCGGTTCTTCTTACTGCAGGTCCCGGTTTTGCCCAGTCCTACTATACTACATATCATTTTGAGGCCTACCTTGGTGTTGGGCCTATTCTATACATCCCCCTTCTCATACTTTGTCTATAAGATTTCACCCTCCTCATCACTTTGTTCTAATCTGGGGCCTAATCCGATTTATTCTTCCGTTTCTCAGGTTCATGTCATGGACATATGTCGAGAGAACTTCCCTTACGCCTCAATAATCTCCCAATACAGAAGATGAGACATAATCTCCTGAGGCGCACACGACCCTCTCCTATGGCTGACCCTGAGGGCCGGCCGGCACAGATGTCGCCGATTCTTTGGGGACTGTTCACAACAGATGGTTTTCTCGCTACAGTTCTTCATGGCGATCCCAAATCTACATATGTTCCCCCGGATGGACACAAAGCAATAGATTACCTGGTTGTTTGGCTTCGTTGACAAACATTTCCCCAAATAAATGGTTTCCTTGGAGCAGAGACCTTCACAGGCCGATCCGTCAATGATCCCCTTCCGGTATTTGTCACACTGGAAGCAGAAAAAAAGTATGAGGTATTATATGGTACGAGGTGATGTACAGTATGAGGTATTATATGGTACGAGTTGATGTACAGTATGAGGTATTATATGGTACGAGGTGATGTACAGTATGAGGTATTATATGGTACGAGGTGATGTACAGTATGAGGTATTATATGGTACGAGGTGATGTACAGTATGAGGTATTATATGGTACGAGGTGATGTACAGTATGAGGTATTATATGGTACAAGGTGATGTACAGTATGAGGTATTATATGGTACGAGGTGATGTACAGTATGAGGTATTATATGGTACGAGGTGATGTACAGTATGAGGTATTATATGGTACGAGGTGATGTACAGTATGAGGTATTGTATGGTACGAGGTGATGTACAGTATGAGGTATTATATGGTACGAGGTGATGTACAGTATGAGGTATTATATGGTACGAGGTGATGTACAGTATGAGGTATTATATGGTACGAGGTGATGTACAGTATGAGGTATTATATGGTACGAGGTGATGTACAGTATGAGGTATTATATGGTACGAGGTGATGTACAGTATGAGGTATTATATGGTACGAGGTGATGTACAGTATGAGGTATTGTATGGTACGAGGTGATGTACAGTATGAGGTATTGTATGGTACGAGGTGATGTACAGTATGAGGTATTATATGGTACGAGGTGATGTACAGTATGAGGTATTATATGGTACGAGGTGATGTACAGTAAGAGGTATTATATGGTACGAGGTGATGTACAGTATGAGGTATTATATGGTACGAGGTGATGTACAGTATGAGGTATCATATGGTACGAGGTGATGTACAGTATGAAGTATTATATGGTACGAGGTGATGTACAGTATGAGGTAATATATGGTACGAGGTGATGTACAGTATGAGGTATTATATGGTACGAGGTGATGTACAGTATGAGGTATTATATGGTACGAGGTGATGTACAGTATGAGGTATTATATGGTACGAGGTGATGTACAGTATGAGGTATTATATGGTACGAGGTGATGTACAGTATGAGGTATTATATGGTACGAGGTGATGTACAGTATGAGGTATTATATGGTACGAGGTGATGTACAATATGAGGTATCATATGGTAGGAGGTGATGTACAGTATGAGGTATCATATGGTACGAGGTGATGTACAGTATGAAGTATCATATGGTACGAGGTGATGTACAGTATGAGGTAATATATGGTACGAGGTGATGTACAGTATGAGGTATTATATGGTACGAGGTGATCTACAGTATGAGGTATTATATGGTACGAGGTGATGTACAGTATGAGGTATTATATGGTACGAGGTGATGTACAGTATGAGGTATTATATGGTACGAGGTGATGTACAGTATGAGGTATTATATGGTACGAGGTGATGTACAGTATGAGGTATTATATGGTACGAGGTGATGTACAGTATGAGGTATTGTATGGTACGAGGTGATGTACAGTATGAGGTATTGTATGGTACGAGGTGATGTACAGTATGAGGTATTGTATGGTACGAGGTGATGTACAGTATGAGGTATTGTATGGTACGAGGTGATGTACAGTATGAGGTATTGTATGGTACGAGGTGATGTACAGTATGAGGTATTATATGGTACGAGGTGATGTACAGTATGAGGTATTATATGGTACGAGGTGATGTACAGTATGAGGTATTATATGGTACGAGGTGATGTACAGTATGAGGTATTATATGGTACGAGGTGATGTACAGTATGAGGTATTATATGGTACGAGGTGATGTACAGTATGAGGTATTATATGGTACGAGGTGATGTACAGTATGAGGTATTATATGGTACGAGGTGATGTACAGTATGAGGTATTATATGGTACGAGGTGATGTACAGTATGAGGTATTATATGGTACGAGGTGATGTACAGTATGAGGTATTATATGGTACGAGGTGATGTACAGTATGAGGTATTATATGGTACGAGGTGATGTACAGTATGAGGTATTATATGGTACGAGGTGATGTACAGTATGAGGTATTATATGGTACGAGGTGATGTACAGTATGAGGTATTATATGGTACGAGGTGATGTACAGTATGAGGTATTATATGGTACGAGGTGATGTACAGTATGAGGTATTGTATGGTACGAGGTGATGTACAGTATGAGGTATTATATGGTACGAGGTGATGTACAGTATGAGGTATTATATGGTACGAGGTGATGTACAGTATGAGGTATTATATGGTACGAGGTGATGTACAGTATGAGGTATTATATGGTACGAGGTGATGTACAGTATGAGGTATTATATGGTACGAGGTGATGTACAGTATGAGGTATCATATGGTACGAGGTGATGTACAGTATGAAGTATTATATGGTACGAGGTGATGTACAGTATGAGGTAATATATGGTACGAGGTGATGTACAGTATGAGGTATTATATGGTACGAGGTGATGTACAGTATGAGGTATTATATGGTACGAGGTGATGTACAGTATGAGGTATTATATGGTACGAGGTGATGTACAGTATGAGGTATTATATGGTACGAGGTGATGTACAGTATGAGGTATTATATGGTACGAGGTGATGTACAGTATGAGGTATTATATGGTACGAGGTGATGTACAGTATGAGGTATTATATGGTACGAGGTGATGTACAATATGAGGTATCATATGGTAGGAGGTGATGTACAGTATGAGGTATCATATGGTACGAGGTGATGTACAGTATGAAGTATCATATGGTACGAGGTGATGTACAGTATGAGGTAATATATGGTACGAGGTGATGTACAGTATGAGGTATTATATGGTACGAGGTGATCTACAGTATGAGGTATTATATGGTACGAGGTGATGTACAATATGAGGTATTATATGGTACGAGGTGATGTACAGTATGAGGTATTATATGGTACGAGGTGATGTACAGTATGAGGTATTATATGGTACGAGGTGATGTACAGTATGAGGTATTATATGGTACGAGGTGATGTACAGTATGAGGTATTGTATGGTACGAGGTGATGTACAGTATGAGGTATTGTATGGTACGAGGTGATGTACAGTATGAGGTATTGTATGGTACGAGGTGATGTACAGTATGAGGTATTATATGGTACGAGGTGATGTACAGTATGAGGTATTATATGGTACGAGGTGATGTAAAGTATGAGGTATTATATGGTACGAGGTGATGTACAGTATGAAGTATTATATGGTACGAGGTGATGTACAGTATGAGGTAATATATGGTACGAGGTGATGTACAGTATGAGGTATTATATGGTACGAGGTGATGTACAGTATGAGGTATTATATGGTACGAGGTGATGTACAGTATGAGGTATTATATGGTACGAGGTGATGTACAGTATGAGGTATTATATGGTACGAGGTGATGTACAGTATGAGGTATTGTATGGTACGAGGTGATGTACAGTATGAGGTATTGTATGGTACGAGGTGATGTACAGTATGAGGTATTGTATGGTACGAGGTGATGTACAGTATGAGGTATTGTATGGTACGAGGTGATGTACAGTATGAGGTATTATATGGTACGAGGTGATGTACAGTATGAGGTATTGTATGGTATGAGGTGATGTACAGTATGAGGTATTGTATGGTACGAGGTGATGTACAGTATGAGGTATTATATGGTACGAGGTGATGTACAGTATGAGGTATTATATGGTACGAGGTGATGTACAATATGAGGTATTATATGGTATGAGGTCATGTACAGTATGAGGTATTATATGGTACGAGGTGATGTACAGTATGAGGTATTATATGGTAGGAGGTGATGTACAGTATGAGGTATTATATGGTACAAGGTGATGTACAGTATGAGGTATTATATGGTAGGAGGTGATGTACAGTATGAGGTATATGGTACGAGGTGATGTACAGTATGATGTATTATATAGTATGAGGTGATGTACAGTATGAGGTATTATATGGTACAAGGTGATGTACAGTATGAGGTATTATATAATACGAGGTGATGTACAGTATGAGGTATTATATGGTACGAGGTGATGTACAGTATGAGGTATTATATGGTACGAGGTGATGTACAGTATGAGGTATTATATGGTACAAGGTCATGTGTTGTATAGTATTTAGTGTTGTACAGTATTCAGTGTTGTACAGTATTCAGTGTTGTATAGTATTCAGTGTAGAATAGTTTTCAGTGTTGTACAGTATTCAGTGTTGTATGGTAGTGTTGTATAGTAGTGAGTGTTGTACAGTATTCAGTGTTGTACGGTATTTAGTGTTGTACAGTATTCACTGTTGTACAGTATTTAGTGTTGTACAGTATTCAGTGTTGTACAGTACTCAGTGTTGTACAGTATTCAGTGCTGTACAGTATTCAGTGTTGTACAGTATTCAGTGTTGTACAGTATTCAGTGTTGTATGGTAGTGTTGTACAGTATTCAGTGTTGTACAGTATTCAGTGTTGTACAGTATTCAGTGTTGTACAGTATTCAGTGTTGTATAGTATTTAGTGTTGTACAGTATTCAGTGTTGTACAGTATTCAGTGTTGTACAGTATTCAGTGTTGTACAGTATTCAGTGTTGTACAGTATTTAGTGTTGTATAGTATTTAGTGTTGTACAGTATTCACTGTTGTACAGTATTCAGTGTTGTACAGTATTCAGTGTTGTACAGTATTCAGTGCTGTACAGTATTCAGTGTTGTACAGTATTCAGTGTTGTATAGTATTTAGTGTTGTACAGTATTCAGTGCTGTACAGTATTTAGTGTTGTATAGTATTTAGTGTTGTACAGTATTCACTGTTGTACAGTATTTAGTGTTGTACAGTATTCAGTGTTGTACAGTATTCAGTGTTGTACAGTATTTAGTGTTGTACAGTATTTAGTGTTGTACAGTATTCAGTGTTGTATAGTATTCAGTGTTGTACAGTATTCAGTGTTGTATAGTATTCAGTGTTGTACAGTATTCAGTGTTGTACGGTATTCAGTTTTGTACGGTATTCAGTGTTGTACGGTATTAAGTGTTGTACGGTATTCAGTGTTGTACGGTATTAAGTGTTGTACGGTATTAAGTGTTGTATAGTATTAAATGTTGTACAGTATTCAGTGTTGTACGGTATTCAGTGTTGTATAGTTTTCAGTGCTGTACAGTATTCAGTGTTGTACAGTATTCAGTGTTGTACAGTATTCAGTGTTGTACAGTATTCAGTGTTGTACAGTATTCAGTGTTGTATAGTTTTCAGTGCTGTACAGTATTCAGTGTTGTACAGTATTCAGTGTTGTATAGTTTTAAGTGTTGTATGGTATTAAGTGTTGTACAGTATTCAGTGTTGTACGGTATTCAGTGTTGTACGGTATTAAGTGTTGTATAGTATTCAGTGTTGTACAGTATTTAGTGTTGTACAGTATTCAGTGTTGTATAGTATTCAGTGCTGTATAGTATTCAGTGTTGTATAGTATTCAGTGTTGTATAATATTCAGTGTTGTACAGTATTCAGTGTTGTACAGTATTCAGTGTTGTACAGTATTCAGTGATGTATAATATTCAGTGTTGTACAGTATTCAGTGTTGTATAGTATTCAGTGTTGTATAATATTCAGTGTTGTACAGTATTCAGTGTTGTATAGTATTCAGTGTTGTACAGTATTCAGTGCTGTATAGTATTCAGTGATGTATAATATTCAGTGATGTACAGTACTCAGTGTTGTACAGTATTCAGTGTTGTATAGTATTCAGTGTTGTACAGTATTCAGTGTTGTACAGTATTCAGTGTTGTACAGTATTCAGTGTTGTACAGTATTCAGTGTTGTACAGTATTCAGTGATGTACAGTATTCAGTGTTGTATAGTATTCAGTGTTGTACAGTATTCAGTGTTGTATAGTATTCAGTGATGTATAATATTCAGTGTTGTACAGTATTCAGTGTTGTACAGTATTCAGTGTTGTATAGTATTCAGTGTTGTACAGTATTCAGTGTTGTATAGTATTCAGTGATGTATAATATTCAGTGTTGTACAGTACTCAGTGTTGTACAGTACTCAGTGTTGTACAGTATTCAGTGTTGTATAGTATTCAGTGATGTATAATATTCAGTGTTGTACAGTACTCAGTGTTGTACAGTATTCAGTGTTGTATAGTATTCAGTGTTGTACAGTATTCAGTGTTGTATAGTATTCAGTGATGTATAATATTCAGTGTTGTACAGTACTCAGTGTTGTACAGTATTCAGTGCTGTTCAGTATTCAGTGTTGTATAGTATTCAGTGTTGTACAGTACTCAGTGTTGTACAGTATTTAGTGTTGTACAGTATTCAGTGTTGTACAGTATTCAGTGTTGTACAGTATTCAGTGTTGTACAGTACTCAGTGTTGTACAGTATTTAGTGTTGTACAGTATTCAGTGTTGTACAGTATTTAGTGTTGTACAGTATTCAGTGTTGTACAGTATTCAGTGTTGTGTAGTATTTAGTGTTGTACAGTATTCAGTTCTGTATAGTATTTAGTGTTGTACAGTATTCAGTGTTGTACAGTATTCAGTGTTGTACAGTATTTAGTGTTGTACAGTATTCAGTGTTGTATAATATTCAGTGTTGTACAGTATTCAGTGTTGTATGGTAGTGTTGTATAGTATTAAGTGTTGTACAGTATTCAGTCTTGTACGGTATTTAGTGTTGTACAGTATTCAGTGTTGTACAGTCTTCAGTGTTGTACGTTATTTAGTGTTGTACAGTATTTAGTGTTGTACAGTATTCAGTGTTGTACAGTATTCAGTGTTGTACAGTATTCAGTGTTGTACAGTATTCAGTGTTGTATAATATTCAGTGTTGTACAGTATTCAGTGTTGTATGGTAGTGTTGTATAGTATTAAGTGTTGTACAGTATTCAGTCTTGTACGGTATTTAGTGTTGTACAGTATTCAGTGTTGTACAGTATTCAGTGTTGTACAGTATTCAGTCTTGTACGTTATTTAGTGTTGTACAGTATTCAGTGTTGTACAGTATTCAGTGTTGTACAGTATTCAGTGTTGTACAGGATTTAATGTTGTACGGTATTATCTCTCACACATCTCATTAATCGTTATCCCAATTACACTTCATGTTATAATTACCTGCCCTGGAACTATAAATACATAATAATAATGACAAGTCAGGATAATCAGAATAATGAGGATCTGGTATAATCCTCCACATCACACCTCACAGTTAGGGTTTTGTTGCTCTTATTATATTATTATTGAAACAACCCAAAAAAAAGCAATCAACATATACATATATATATATATATATACAGCAACAGGAGAATACAGCAGCACACTGCTAGCACAAAGATGTAGATAAACCATGAGTATATAGATAGAACATGAAAAGCTATACAGCTGTAGTGCAACAAATAAAAATATGAAATTATGAAACAGTGAGGTACTTAGCTTGCAAATTTGCAGCCAAATAGCTTGGACCGTCCCACCATGGTAAGGTGACCTCATTATGGGACGGACCCTACACTATGAATATGCCACACAGAGGCATATTCATAGTGTAGGGTCCGTCCCATAATGAGGTCACCTTACCGTGGTGGGACGTTCCAAGCTATTTGGCCGCCAAATGTGCAAGCTAAGTACCTCACTGTTTCATAATTTCATTTATTGCACTACAGCTGTATAGCTTTTCATGTTTTATCTATATACTCATGGTTTATCTATATCTTTGTGCTAGCAGTGTGCTGCTGTATTCTCCTGTTGCTGTATATTTAGCCCAGCAGCCTGCACCTGTAAGCCAGGTCTTTACAATAGTTTGGAATCAATAGTGCTGGCCAACTTATTCTTTGGTTTTATATATATATATATATATATATATATATATATATATATATATATATATATATATCTTATATCTGCTGCAGGTTTTAATATAGTCCAGAGGACACAGCCTACAGTAGTTGCACCATTAGCCCCATTATACTATGACATCACTGTGTATTATCCCTGTACTGTGACATCACTGTGTGTATTATCCCTGTACTGTGATATCACTGTGTATTATCCCTGTACTGTGACATCACTGTGTATTATCCCTGTCCTGTGACGTCACTGTGTATTATGCCTGTACTGTGACATCACTGTGTGTATTATCCCTGTACTGTGACATCACTGTGTATTATCCCTGTACTGTGACATCACTGTGTTTAATATCCCTGTACTGTGACATCACTGTGTATTATCCCTGTACTGTGACATCACTGTGTGTATTATCCCTGTACTGTGACATCACTGTGTATTATCCCTGTACTGTGACATCACTGTGTGTATTATCTCTGTACTGTGACATCACTGTGTATATTATCTCTGTACTGTGACATCACTGTGTATTATCCCTGTACTGTGACATCACTGTGTATTATCCCTGTACTATGACATTACTGTGTGGATTATCCCAGTGTTCGGACCCCCTGTGATCAGCCACTTACTCCCTATCCTCTGGAGTTTTTTTGCAGTGGAATACTCCTATAAAGGGGTACTCCGCCCCTAGATATCTTATCCCCTATCTCCCGCGATCTCCCAGCTGCACCCGGCGTTTGTTTACAGTGTTTACTGTGACGTCACTGTGTGTATTATCCCTGTACTGTGACATCACTGTGTATTATCTCTGTACTGTGACATCACTGTGTGTATTATATCTGTACTGTGACATCACTGTGTATTATCTCTGTACTGTGACATCACTGTGTGTATTATCCCTGTACTGTGACATCACTGTGTGTATTATCCCTGTACTGTGACATCACTGTGTGTATTATCCCTGTACTGTGACATCACTGTGTGTATTATCCCTGTACTGTGACATCACTGTGTGTATTATCCCTGTACTGTGACGTCACTGTGTATTATCCCTGTCCTGTGACGTCACTGTGTATTATCCCTGTACTGTGACATCACTGTGTGTATTATCCCTGTACTGTGACATCACTGTGTGTAATATCCCTGTACTGTGACATCACTGTGTGTATTATATCCCTGTACTGTGACATCACTGTGTGTATTATATCCCTGTACTGTGACATCACTGTGTATTATCTCTGTACTGTGACATCACTGTGTATATTATCCCTGTACTGTGACATCACTGTGTGTATTATCCCTGTACTGTGACATCACTGTGTGTATTATCCCTGTACTGTGACATCACTGTGTGTATTATCCCTGTACTGTGACATCACTGTGTGTATTATCCCTGTACTGTGACATCACTGTGTGTATTATCCCTGTACTGTGACATCACTGTGTGTATTATCCCTGTACTGTGACATCACTGTGTGTATTATCCCTGTACTGTGACATCACTGTGTATTATCCCTGTACTGTGACATCACTGTGTGTATTATCCCTGTACTGTAACATCACTGTGTGTATTATCCCTGTACTGTGACATCACTGTGTGTATTATCCCTGTACTGTGACATCACTGTGTGTATTATCCCTGTACTGTGACATCACTGTGTGTATTATCCCTGTACTGTGACATCACTGTGTGTATTATCCCTGTACTGTGACATCACTGTGTGTATTATCCCTGTACTGTGACATCACTGTGTGTATTATCCCTGTACAGTGACATCACTGTGTGTATTATCCCTGTACTGTGACATCACTGTGTGTATTATCCCTGTACTGTGACATCACTGTGTGTATTATCCCTGTACTGTGACATCACTGTGTATTATCCCTGTACTATGACATTACTGTGTGGATTATCCCAGTGTTCGGACCCCCTGTGATCAGACACTTACTCCCTATCCTCTGGAGTTTTTTTGCAGTGGAATACTCCTATAAAGGGGTACTCCGCCCCTAGATATCTTATCCCCTATCTCCCGCGATCTCCCAGCTGCACCCGGCGTTTGTTTACAGTGTTTACTGTGACGTCACTGTGTGTATTATCCCTGTACTGTGACATCACTGTGTATTATCTCTGTACTGTGACATCACTGTGTGTATTATATCTGTACTGTGACATCACTGTGTATTATCTCTGTACTGTGACATCACTGTGTGTATTATCCCTGTACTGTGACATCACTGTGTGTATTATCCCTGTACTGTGACATCACTGTGTGTATTATCCCTGTACTGTGACATCACTGTGTGTATTATCCCTGTACTGTGACATCACTGTGTATATTATCCCTGTACTGTGACATCACTGTGTATTATCCCTGTCCTGTGACGTCACTGTGTATTATCCCTGTCCTGTGACGTCACTGTGTATTATCCCTGTACTGTGACATCACTGTGTGTATTATCCCTGTACTGTGACATCACTGTGTGTAATATCCCTGTACTGTGACATCACTGTGTGTATTATATCCCTGTACTGTGACATCACTGTGTGTATTATATCTGTACTGTGACATCACTGTGTATTATCTCTGTACTGTGACATCACTGTGTATATTATCCCTGTACTGTGACATCACTGTGTGTATTATCCCTGTACTGTGACATCACTGTGTGTATTATCCCTGTACTGTGACATCACTGTGTGTATTATCCCTGTACTGTGACATCACTGTGTGTATTATCCCTGTACTGTGACATCACTGTGTGTATTATCCCTGTACTGTGACATCACTGTGTGTATTATCCCTGTACTGTGACATCACTGTGTGTATTATCCCTGTACTGTGACATCACTGTGTGTATTATCCCTGTACTGTAACATCACTGTGTGTATTATCCCTGTACTGTGACATCACTGTGTGTATTATCCCTGTACTGTGACATCACTGTGTGTATTATCCCTGTACTGTGACATCACTGTGTGTATTATCCCTGTACTGTGACATCACTGTGTGTATTATCCCTGTACTGTGACATCACTGTGTGTATTATCCCTGTACTGTGACATCACTGTGTGTATTATCCCTGTACTGTGACATCACTGTGTGTATTATCCCTGTACTGTGACATCACTGTGTGTATTATCCCTGTACTGTGACATCACTGTGTGTATTATCCCTGTACTGTGACATCACTGTGTGTATTATCCCTGTACTGTGACATCACTGTGTGTATTATCCCTGTACTGTGACATCACTGTGTGTATTATCCCTGTACTGTGACATCACTGTGTGTATTATCCCTGTACTGTGACATCACTGTGTATTATCCCTGTACTGTGACATCACTGTGTATTATCCCTGTACTGTGACATCACTGTGTGTATTATCCCTGTACTGTGACATCACTGTGTGTATTATCCCTGTACTGTGACATCACTGTGTGTATTATCCCTGTACTGTGACATCACTGTGTGTATTATCCCTGTACTGTGACATCACTGTGTGTATTATCCCTGTATTGTGACATCACTGTGTATTATCCCTGTACTGTGACATCACTGTGTATTATCCCTGTACTGTAACATCACTGTGTATTATCCCTATACTGTGACATCACTGTGTGTATTATCTCTGTACTGTGACATCACTGTGTATATTATCTCTGTACTGTGACATCACTGTGTGTATTATCCCTGTACTGTGACATCACTGTGTGTATTATCCCTGTACTGTGACATCACTGTGTGTATTATCCCTGTACTGTGACATCACTGTGTGTATTATCCCTGTACTGTGACATCACTGTGTGTATTATCCCTGTACTGTGACATCACTGTGTATTATCCCTGTACTGTGACATCACTGTGTATTATCCCTGTACTGTGACATCACTGTGTGTATTATCCCTGTACTGTGACATCACTGTGTGTATTATCCCTGTACTGTGACATCACTGTGTGTATTATCCCTGTACTGTGACATCATTGTGTGTATTATCCCTGTACTGTGACATCACTGTGTGTATTATCCCTGTACTGTGACATCACTGTGTGTATTATCTCTGTACTGTGACATCACTGTGTGTATTATCCCTGTACTGTGACATCACTGTGTGTATTATCTCTGTACTGTGACATCACTGTGTGTATTATCCCTGTACTGTGACATCACTGTGTGTATTATCCCTGTATTGTGACATCACTGTGTATTATCCCTGTACTGTGACATCACTGTGTATTATCCCTGTACTGTGACATCACTGTGTATTATCCCTGTACTGTGACATCACTGTGTATTATCCCTGTACTGTGACATCACTGTGTGTATTATCTCTGTACTGTAACATCACTGTGTATATTATCCCTGTACTGTGACATCACTGTGTGTATTATCCCTGTACTGTGACATCACTGTGTGTATTATCTCTGTACTGTGACATCACTGTGTATATTATCTCTGTACTGTGACATCACTGTGTATATTATCTCTGTACTGTGACATCACTGTGTGTATTATCCCTGTACTGTGACATCACTGTGTATTATCCCTGTACTGTGACATCACTTTGTATTATCCCTGTACTGTGACATCACTGTGTGTATTATCTCTGTACTGTGACATCACTGTGTGTATTATCCCTGTACTGTGACATCACTGTGTATTATCCCTGTACTGTGACATCACTGTGTATTATCCCTGTACTGTGACATCACTGTGTATTATCCCTGTACTGTGACATCACTGTGTGTATTATCTCTGTACTGTGACATCACTGTGTGTATTATCCCTGTACTGTGACATCACTGTGTATTATCTCTGTATTGTGACATCACTGTGTATTATCTCTGTACTGTGACATCACTGTGTGTATTATCTCTGTACTGTGACATCACTGTGTGTATTATCCCTGTACTGTGACATCACTGTGTATTATCCCTGTACTGTGACATCACTGTGTGTATTATCTCTGTACTGTGACATCACTGTGTATTATCTCTGTACTGTGACATCACTGTGTGTATTATCTCTGTACTGTGACATCACTGTGTATTATCTCTGTACTGTGACATCACTGTGTATTATCCCTGTACTGTGACATCACTGTGTATTATCCCTTTACTGTGACATCACTGTGTATTATCCCTGTACTGTGACATCACTGTGTATTATCCCTGTACTGTGACATCACTGTGTATTATCCCTGTACTGTGACATCACTGTGTATTATCCCTGTACTGTGACATCACTGTGTATTATCCCTGTACTGTGACATCACTGTGTATTATCCCTGTACTGTGACATCACTGTGTGTATTATCTCTGTACTGTGACATCACTGTGTATTATCCCTGTACTGTGACATCACTGTGTATTATCCCTGTACTGTGACATCACTGTGTATTATCCCTGTACTGTAACATCACTGTGTATTATCCCTATACTGTGACATCACTGTGTGTATTATCTCTGTACTGTGACATCACTGTGTATATTATCTCTGTACTGTGACATCACTGTGTATTATCCCTGTACTGTGACATCACTGTGTATTATCCCTGTACTGTAACATCACTGTGTATTATCCCTATACTGTGACATCACTGTGTGTATTATCCCTGTACTGTGACATCACTGTGTGTATTATCTCTGTACTGTGACATCACTGTGTATATTATCTCTGTACTGTGACATCACTGTGTGTATTATCCCTGTACTGTGACATCACTGTGTATTATCCCTGTACTGTGACATCACTGTGTATTATCCCTGTACTGTGACATCACTGTGTGTATTATCCCTGTACTGTGAAATCACTGTGTATATTATCCCTGTACTGTGACATCACTGTGTATTATATCTGTACTGTGACATCACTGTGTGTATTATCCCTGTACTGTGACATCACTGTGTATTATCCCTGTACTGTGACATCACTGTGTATTATCCCTGTACTGTGACATCACTGTGTATTATCCCTGTACTGTGACATCACTGTGTATTATCCCTGTACTGTGACATCACTGTGTATTATCCCTGTACTGTGACATCACTGTGTGTATTATCCCTGTACTGTGACATCACTGTGTATTATCCCTGTACTGTGACATCACTGTGTATTATCCCTGTACTGTGACATCACTGTGTGGATTATCCCAGTGTTCGGACCCCCTGTGATCAGACACTTACCCCCTATCCTCTGGAGTTTTTTGCAGTGGAATACTCCTATAAAGGGGTACTCCGCCCCTAGACATCTTATCCCCTATCTACCGCGATCTCCCAACTGCACCCGGCGTTCGTTTACAGTGTCGGGTGCAGCGCCGGAGGCTCGTGACATCACGGCCACACCCCTAAATGCAAGACTATGGACTTGCGTTGAGGGGGCGTGGCCGTGATGTCACGAGAGGGGAGTGGCCGTGACTTCACGAGCCTCCGCGCCGCATCGCCAGTTATCCGGCACAAAGCGAAGTTCGCTCCGTGCATCGGATGTCTGAGGGACCCCCGCGATGAAGCATCTTATCCCCCATCCTTTGTATAGGGGCGGGAGATGTCTAGGGGCGGAGTACCCCTTTAAGTTACCATGTACAATGTGACATGATAGCCGGTACACATGATTTCATATAGACAAGAGACTATACACATCGCAGGGTAAAAATGTCACTTTATCGATAAACATAGGATGGAACTGCACTAATTATGTGATGACTGAGTAGACGTGGCCCCTCAGATGTCGGCCCCCACAGAAGCTCCTCCGGTTATTACAACCCTGGGGTCTCAGAACACTGATCCCCCGAGGACATTTAATGCAGAGAATGAGACCCCAAGGAATGCTGGGAGGTGTCAGCTGTGAAGCTACTAGAACAGTGAACGCAGTTCTGGTCTAATTACCGACTGTGACTCAGGAAAGGCTGAAACAAGAACTTTGTGTTATGGAATATCACGTGTCATACAAGCGTCGCAATTACGGAAAATAACCACAATTACGTTTTCAACTGGATTTGTATTGTGTAATCCAGTATTTCCCAACCAGGGGTGCCTCCAGCTGTTGCAAAACTACAAATCCCAGCATGCCCGGACAGCCAACGGCTGTCCGGGCATGCTGGGATTTGTAGTTTTGCTCAATCCAGAGGCACCCTGGTTGGGAAACACTGGTATAATCATTGAAATAAAGCGGAATCATAAGGGACTATTCACATTATATTTCAGACATGTGCTGTTTTTGGTTCTGATATTTGTTTTTCTGGAGCAGTTGATATGCGACTGTCTCACAGCTGATCTGATGAAAATGGCGGTCACAGAATGAAGCAGAGGATGATTAATAAGAACAATGTACAAAATCTGACCCTAGCTAACTATCCCTGATCTGTCCCTGAACACTAAACCTAACACCAGATTTCACTATCCCTACAAGTCTTCCTATGACGACCCTGATCCGCAAGCCAAACCCTAGCAGATCAACAAGCAGGCACTAGGACCCAGAGACATGAGAGAGACCGCACAGAATCTGAATCAAGAATCTAAATATCAAGGTAACTGAATTTAAAGAACGATCTGAAAAGCTAGGAACAGCAAGACTACAAGAAGACAACAAAAAACCCACAAGGAATCATAGGGAACACACACATAGAATATGCTGTAATCCGCACCATACGGTTTAAGACAGCGATAGAGAATACACTATAATCCGCACCATACGGCTTAAGACAGGGATAGAGAATACACTATAATCCGCACCATACGGCTTAAGGCAGGGCTAGAGAATACACTATAATCCGCACCATATGGCTTAAGACAGCGATAGAGAATACACTATAATCCGCACCATACGGCTTAAGGCAGGGATAGAGAATACACTATAATCCGCACCATACGGCTTAAGACAAGGTTTGAGAATACACTATAATCTGCACCATACGGCTTAAAACAAGGTTTGAGAATACACTATAATCCGCACCATACGGCTTAAGGCAGGGATAGAGAATACACTATAATCCGCACCATACGGCTTAAGACAGCGATAGAGAATACACTATAATCCGCACCATACGGCTCAAGGCAGGGATAGAGAATACACTATAATCCGCAACATACGTCTTAAGACAGGGCTAGAGAATACACTATAATCCGCACCATACGGCTTAAAGAAGTAGTCCAGTCATGAAAAACGTATCCCCTTATCCTAAGTTTAAAATCACGGGGGGTCCGACCTCTGGGGTCCCCTGTTATCTCCTGTACAGGGCCCCGGAAGCCCGCGGGAAGGGCACGTGTTGACCAATGCACAAAGCGGCAGCTGACACGCACCCTCAATACAACTCTATGGCAGAGCCGGAGATTACCGAAAGCAGCGCCATAGAGTTGAATTGAGGGGGAGTGTCAGCAGCTGCTTCATGCGATGGTCAACATGCCCCGTTCCTGCAGGCTGCCGGGGCTCCATACAGGAGATTGCGGGGGGCCCCAGCGGTCGTACCCCCGCGATCTGAAACTTAGGATAGGGGATACGTTTTTCAGGACTGGACTACTCCTTTAAGCTGTATGTTGCGGATTATAGTGTATTCTCTATCCCTGCCTTAAGCCGTATGGTGCGAATTACAGCATATTCTCTGTGTGTGTTTCTATCATTCCTTGGGTGTTTTTTATTGACTTCTTGTAGTCTTGTTGTTCCTAGTTTTTCAGATCGTTCTTTAAATTCAATTACCTTGTTATTTAGTTTCTTAATTCAGATTCAGCGTGGTCTCGCTCATGTCTCTGGGTCCTAGTGCCTGCTTGTTGATCTGCCGATCAGGGTCGTCATAGGAAGACTTGTAGGGATAGTGAAATCTGGTGTTCGGTTTAGTGTTCAGGGACAGATCAGGGATAGTTAGCTAGGGTCAGATTTTGTACATTGTTCTTATTAATCATCCTCTGCTTCATTCTGTGACCGCCATTTTCATCATTTGTTTGCTCCATGAACCATTCATCATCATTTAGTTACCATTGTCTGTTGCACCGTTTGCTATTCCTGATATTTGTACCTGCTGACGTTGATACTCAATTCTTGTGCTCTTAACGGCATATATTTTTACATGCTTTTTAACATACTTTTAATATGCTTATGAAAAAGTTCAGCCCTACTGTAAGTCCTGGGGGTTCCTGATTAATAGGGTGCACAAATAGGATTGAGAAAAAGCAGATGCTAAAGGTGAAGACCAGTTCTGCAATCTCTTAACCAGCCGCTGTTGTGTCTTATGCGTTTATTTGCAACTGTCTGCTCTATACAATGGGCCCTACTTGGGATGTACCAATATCATGTCACAATACTTTTTTTTTAATGTACTCTCCGATAGAAATTACTGATACTTTTTTTGTATGTCATGTGACAGGGCTTTTTTTTATATATATATGGGGAAAAGGGGTGTTTTTTTAATTTTTATTAGAGGAAGGGCTTTTTTTTATATTTAAAAAAATTATTTTATTTAAAAGGGGGGTGATTGAAACTTTTTTTTTTTTTTTAGGAACGGCATTGATCAGTGTTATTGATGCTCCTTTACTGCTGCCTGCCATGGCTAGCAGCAGTAAAAGGAGCAACGATTGGACGGCACAGAGCACGGTAAGGGACCTCCAGCTCCGGGTCCCCACAGCTGATCAGGACACCGTGATTTCACCCCAGTGATCCCGATCAGCATCCCTGAGCTAACAGGCAGTTAACTTCAGGACTTTTAGACGCCGCAATACCAGTATCGGGACATCCCTAGGCCCTGCTGTAATTCCTTGGGGTATCTAAGTAATCGGAGCAACTGATAGGTAGGGCTGTGGAGTTGAGGAGCTGGACGAAATTTTGGGTACCTGGAGTTGGAGTCGGCAAACAATGCACCGACTCCGACTCAGACTCCTACTAAATTTAGATTGGAATAAAAAAAAAAACAGCAAGTTTAAATGTCCCAATTCACAAAAAGTTATAATTAATGACTTCTCTACTGTAAGAATAAAGACCAATGCATGCAGTGCCTCACGTAACCGCAAAACGAACACGTTAAGTGACCGTGAAGAAGCTTTTCATGTGCTTTACTATATGGCACACAACGCACAATTAGGAGCGGTAATACTTATACTTTCCATAGGGTTGTGTTCTGCTGTTACAGGGAACCATGGGTAACCTAGCCTCTCACTGATAAGTAGTTTTGGGCGCGAATATTTGCATTTCAAATTTTTATCGTGAATATCACAAATTCGTGAATATTGTGGATATATTCGCTATATATTAAAAATTGTGAATATTCGCTTTTTTCCTGCATATGCGCATATTCCTTCTTTTCCCTTGTGGGCCAATTAGAATGATGCAAATATACTTGTCAGAGGTTATCAACAACATCCCTAGCAACCAATAGTAAAGTTGCCCACCCCCTCACTGGTGTCTACATCAAATACGCGATTATGCGAATATTCACATATGCGAATCTTCGCATATAACGATTATGCGAAATTAGCGAATATAGGACGAATATTCGTCTATATATATTCGCAAAATATCGCAAATTCGAATATGGGCAATGCCACTCATCACTACTGATAAGGGATTAACTAAATATGTTTTTTTGCAGGACTACAGACACTTGTATAAGTGAAGGGAATGGAGGGTCAATAGTTCAAGACTGAAGCTGTAAACCATAAGAAAAACTGCTGTCATTCAGCTAAGGCTATAAAAACTTGTAAACTCCGATTGTTAGTTTCAACTTTAAACATGACTATGGGATTCTACTAGGGAAATCATGTTTTATAATAAAGGCCCCTTCCTGGATCCTCCCACTTTTGTGTGCTGATCTGTTGCTGAAGATAGTTGCTGCCCAACTACCTCTCTCTGCTAGAAGAGCTTAGAAGAACTTGGTGGAACAGCTTCTTGGATTCAACTGTAAGTGTTTAAAAATACATTTGCATATTAATACAGAGAAGTCGGGGAGTCAGAAGTACAAAAAACTGTGGAGTCGGAACATTTATCTACCGACTCCACAGCCCTGCTGATAGGACCCCAGAAAGGAGATTATTAAGGGTGAATACCAGTTCTGCCATCTTCTGACCATCCAAAGTTGTGTTTTATGCGCTTTAATTCAACTGTCTGCTTGTCATAAATCAGTCCTACTTTAAGTCCTCAGTAATAGGGCCCACAAATAAGATTCAAAAAAGGCAAATACTAAAGGTGAGTTCTGACATCTCCTGATCGACCAGCATTGAGTTTTATTTGTTTGATTGCAACTATCTGCTTATCATACAATCAGCCCTACTGTAAGTCCTGGGGGTATCTTGGTAATAGGGCCCACAAATCTCCAGGAAAGAAGATTAGTAAAGGTGAAGACCAGTTCTGCAATCTTCTGACCAGCCGGTGTTGTAATAATTACATATAATAGCAATGCTGCGTTGCAGACATGTTGTTGAGCTCAGTTATTTCTATTTTTCTGACCTTTTATCCCTTTGTCTTGAATATCTGACGGTGTAGATCCCAGTACAACAGTCACATATATGGCGGATTAGAAGATACTGAAATCCGACAGCTCTCTATCCCGCCAACCCCGGAGACAGGAGTCCAGGTAGCCATCACATGCAGCGAATTGTTCCCATGTTTTTGGGTGTAGTCAGGGAGGGTACGGCCGCCCGTCTCTGCGATTCTTTGAACATGTTCCTAATTAGACGTCTTAGGAATAATTGGGATAATTACCAGCGGTAAGAGGAGAGCGGAGCTGACAAAAAGCCCTGGGGACGGAATCAGACAGGAATTCTTCACGGATTACAACATTGTTATAATGGTCTCCGTCATCCAGACAACACGGAAAGAAGAAATGGAATGGAAAATGGAGATTGTGAGCGCATTATGGCGGAAGGCGAGTGAGTCCGGCTGATTAAAGGTCACGCAGGGGGGAGAAACAACGCGTCCTGAGGTCTATGACAAATGATCGTGTTTTACCATCCTCATGTCCAGAGATCAGAAACGTCTAATAGTCTATGGAAAAGTGTCCGGCACTGCGCCCACTGGGGGAAATGTCTTATAGTCTATGGAAAAGTGTCCGGCACTGCGCACACTGGGGGGAATTAATGGAAAGTTACCATAGAAAAAGTAGGAAGAAAAACACGAGCAATCACCCGTAAAACGTAAAAAGTGCTCATACGCAGGGAAACTAACGACTCTGGCAGCTGCCAAAGCCAAACAAGTGACAGACTGTATCGCGGTAGAACTTGCTTCCTTTGGTCAGATCAATCACCGTAGCCTCCAAAATCTGGGCTTCACGGCAGAAAGAAGCCTCAGTAATAACATGGAAGACGCCTGAAGATTACAGAAAAGGATCTAAAGGATCAGACTGTAAGGAACAACATTCTATGGTCTGAGGGAACCAAGAGGTTAGTGGCCTTTACTCTAAGAATCATGTCTGGGGGAATCCAGGTACTGCCCATCACCTGCCCAATACCATCCCTACAGTGATCATGGTGGGGGCAGCATCATGTCTGGTGGAAACCAGGTACTGCCCATCAACTGCCCAATATCCTCCCTACAGTGATCATGGTGGGGGCAGCATCATGTCTGGGGGAAACCAGGTACTGCCCATCACCTGCCCAATATCCTACCTACAGTGATCATGGTGGGGGCAGAATCATGTCTGGAGAAAACCAGGCACTGCCCATCACCTGCCCAATACCATCCCTACAGTGATCATGGTGGGGGCAGCATCATGTCTGGGGGAAACCAGGTACTGGCCATCACCTGCCCAATATCCTCCCTACAGTGATCATGGTGGGGGCAGCATCATGTCTGGAGGAAACCAGGTACTGCCCATCACCTGCCCAATACCATCCCTACAGTGATCATGGTGGGGACAGCTTCATGTCTACAGGAAACCAGGTACTGCCCATCACCTGCCCAATACCATCCCTACAGTGATCATGGTGGGGGCAGCATCATGTCTGGGGGAAACCAGGCACTGCCCATCACCTGCCCAAAACCAATACACTGATCATGGTGGGGGCAGCATCATGTCTGGAGGAAACCAGGCACTGCCCATCACCTGCCCAATACCATCCCTACAGTGATCATGGTGGGGGCAGCATCATGTCTTGGGGAAACCAGGCACTGCCCATCACCTGCCCAAAACCAATACACTGATCATGGTGGGGGCAGCATCATATCTGGGGGAAACCAGGCACTGCCCATCACCTGCCCAATACCATCCCTACAGTGATCATGGTGGAGGCAGCATCATGTCTGGAGGAAACCAGGCAATGCCCATCACCTGCCCAATACCATCCCTACAGTGATCATGGTGGGGGCAGCATCATGTCTGGGGGAATCCAGGTACTGCCCATCACCTGCCCAATACCATCCCTACAGTGATCATGGTGGGGGCAGCATCATGCGATGGGTGAAACCAGGCACTGCCCATCACCGGCCCAATACCATCCCTACAGTGATCATGGTGGGGGCAGCATCATGTCTGGGGGAATCCAGGCACTGCCCAATATCATCCCTACAGTGATCATGGTGGGGGTAGCATCATGTCTGGAGGAAACCAGGCACTGCTCCTCACCTGCCCAATACCATCCCTACAGTGATCATGGTGGGGGCAGCATCATGTCTGGGGGAAACCAGGCACTGCCCATCACCTGCCCAATACCATGCCTACAGTGATCATGGTGGGGGTAGCATCATGTCTGGGGGAAACCAGGTACTGCCCATCACCTGCCCAATACCATCCCTACAGTGATCATGGTGGGGGCAGCATCATGTCTGGGGGAAACCAGGCACTGCCCATCACCTGCCCAATACCATCCCTACAGTGATCATGGTGGGGGCAGCGTCATGTCTGGGGGAAACCAGGCACTGCCCATCACCTGCCCAATACCATCCCTACTGTGATCATGGTGGGGGCAGCATCATGTCTGGAGGAAACCAGGCACTGCTCATCACCTGCCCAATACATTCCCTACAGTGATCATGGTGGGGGCAGCATCATGTATGGTAGAAACCAGGCACTGCCCATCACCTGCCCAATACCATCCCTACAGTAATCATGGTGGGGGCAGCATCATGTCTGGAGGAAACCAGGTACTGCCCATCACCTGCCCAATACCATCCCTACAGTGATCATGGTGGGGGCAGCATCATGTCTGGTGGAAACCAGGCACTGGCCATCACCGGCCCAATACCATCCCTACAGTGATCATGGTGGGGGCAGCATCATGTCTGGTGGAAACCAGGCACTGCCCATCACCTGCACAATATCCTCCATACAGTGATCATGGTGGGGGCAGCATCATGTCTGGGGGAAACCAGGCACTGCCCATCACCTGCCCAATATCCTCCATACAGTGATCATGGTGGGGGCAGCATCATGTCTGGAGGAAACCAGGCACTGCCCATCACCTGCCCAATATCCTACCTACAGTGATCATGGTGGGGGCAGCATCATGTCTGGGGGAAACCAGGTACTGCCCATCACCTGCCCAATACCATCCCTACAGTGATCATGGTGGGGGTAGCATCATGTCTGGAGGAAACCAGGTACTGCCCATCACCTGTCCAATATCCTCCCTACAGTGATCATGGTGGGGGCAGCATCATGTCTGGAGGAAACCAGGCACTGCCAATCACCTGCCCAATACCATCCCTACAGTGATCATGGTGGGAGCAGCATCATGTCTGGGGGAAACCAGGCACTGCCCATCACCTGCCCAATACCAATACACTGATCATGGTGGGGGCAGCATCATATCTGGGGGAACCCAGGCACTGCCCATCACCTGCCCAATACCATCCCTACAGTGATCATGGTGGAGGCAGCATCATGTCTGGAGGAAACCAGGCACTGCCCATCACCTGCCCAATACCATCCCTACAGAGATCATGGTGGGGGCAGCATCATGTCTGGGGGAAACCAGGTACTGCCCATCACCTGCCCAATACCATCCCTACAGTGATCATGGTGGGGGCAGCATCATGTCTGGAAGAAACCATGCACTGCCCATCACCTGCCCAATACCATCCCTACAGTGATCATGGTGGGGGCAGCATCATGTCTGGGGGAAACCAGGTACTGCCCATCACCTGCCCAATACCATCTCTACACTGATCATGGTGGGGGCAGCATCATGTCTGGAGGAAACAAGGTACTGCCCATCACCTGCCCAATACCATCCCTACAGTGATCATGGTGGGGGCAGCATCATGTCTGGGGGAAACCAGGTACTGCCCATCACCTGCCCAATACCATCCCTACAGTGATCATGGTGGGGGCAGCATCATGTCTGGGGGAAACCAGGCACTGCCGATCACCTGCCCAATACCATCACTACACTGATCATGGTGGGGGCAGCATCATATCTGGGGGAAACCAGGCACTGCCCATCACCTGCCCAATACCATCCCTACAGAGATCATGGTGGGGGCAGCTTCATGTCTGGAGGAAACCAGGCACTGCCCATCACCTGCCCAATACCATCCCTACAGTGATCATGGTGGGTGGGGGGCAGCATCATGTCTGGAGGAAACCAGGCACTGCCCATCACCTGCCCAATACCATCCCTACAGTGATCATGGTGGGTGGGGGGCAGTATCATGTCTGGAAGAAACCATGCACTGCCCATCACCTGCCCAATACCATCCCTACAGTGATCATGGTGGGGGCAGCATCATGTCTGGGGGAAACCAGGCACTGCCCATCACCTGCCCAATACCATCCCTACAGTGATCATGGTGGGGGCAGCATCATGTCTGGGGGAAACCAGGTACTGCCCATCACCTGCCCAATACCATCCCTACAGTGATCATGGTGGGGGCAGCATCATGTCTGGGGGAAACCAGGCACTGCCCATCACCTGCCCAATACCATCCCTACAGTGATCATGGTTGAGACAGCATCATGTCTGTAGGAAACCAGATACTGCCCATCACCATCCCTACAGTGATCATGGTGGGGGCAGCATCATGTCTGGGGGAAACCAGGTACTGCCCATCACCTGCCCAATACCATCCCTACAGTGATCATGGTGGGGGCAGCATCATGTCTGGGGGAAACCAGGCACTGCCCATCACCTGCCCAATACCATCACTACACTGATCATGGTGGGGGCAGCATCATGTCTGGGGGAAACCAGGCACTGCCCATCACCTGCCCAATACCATCCATACAGTGATCATGGTGGGGGCAGCATCATATCTGGGGGAAACAAGGCACTGCCCATCACCTGCCCAATACCATCCCTACAGTGATCATGGTGGGGGCAGCATCATGTCTGGAGGAAACCAGGCACTGCCCATCACCTGCCCAATACCATCCCTACAGAGATTATGGTGGGGGCAGCATCATGTCTGGGGGAAACCAGGTACTGCCCATCACCTGCCCAATACCATCCCTACAGTGATCATGGTGGGGGCAGCATCATGTCTGGAAGAAACCATGCACTGCCCATCACCTGCCCAATACCATCCCTACAGTGATCATGGTGGGGGCAGCATCATGTCTGGGGGAAACCAGGTACTGCCCATCACCTGCCCAATACCATCTCTACACTGATCATGGTGGGGGCAGCATCAGGTCTGGAGGAAACAAGGTACTGCCCATCACCTGCCCAATACCATCCCTACAGTGATCATGGTGGGGGCAGCATCATGTCTGGGGGAAACCAGGTACTGCCCATCACCTGCCCAATACCATCCCTACAGTGATCATGGTGGGGGCAGCATCATGTCTGGGGGAAACCAGGCACTGCCGATCACCTGCCCAATACCATCACTACACTGATCATGGTGGGGGCAGCATCATGTCTGGGGAAAACCAGGCACTGCCGATCACCTGCCCAATACCATCACTACACTGATCATGGTGGGGGCAGCATCATATCTGGGGGAAACCAGGCACTGCCCATCACCTGCCCAATACCATCCCTACAGAGATCATGGTGGGGGCAGCTTCATGTCTGGAGGAAACCAGGCACTGCCCATCACCTGCCCAATACCATCCCTACAGTGATCATGGTGGGTGGGGGGCAGCATCATGTCTGGAGGAAACCAGGCACTGCCCATCACCTGCCCAATACCATCCCTACAGTGATCATGGTGGGTGGGGGGCAGCATCATGTCTGGAAGAAACCATGCACTGCCCATCACCTGCCCAATACCATCCCTACAGTGATCATGGTTGAGACAGCATCATGTCTGTAGGAAACCAGATACTGCCCATCACCATCCCTACAGTGATCATGGTGGGGGCAGCATCATGTCTGGGGGAAACCAGGTACTGCCCATCACCTGCCCAATACCATCCCTACAGTGATTATGGTGGGGGCAGCATCATGTCTGGGGGAAACCAGGCACTGCCCATCACCTGCCCAATACCATCACTACAGTGATCATGGTGGGGGCAGCATCATGTCTGGGGGAAACCAGGCACTGCCCATCACCTGCCCAATACCATCCATACAGTGATCATGGTGGGGGCAGCATCATATCTGGGGGAAACAAGGCACTGCCCATCACCTGCCCAATACCATCCCTACAGTGATCATGGTGGGGGCAGCATCATGTCTGGAGGAAACCAGGCACTGCCCATCACCTGCCCAATACCATCCCTACAGTGATCATGGTGGGGGCAGCATCATGTCTGGAGGAAACCAGGCACTGCCATCACCTGCCCAATACCATCCCTACAGAGATCATGGTGGGGGCAGCTTCATGTCTGGGGGAAACCAGGCACTGCCCATCACTTGCCCAATACCATCCCTACAGTGATCATGGTGGGGGCAGCATCATGTCTGGGGGAAACCAGGCACTGCCCATCACCTGCCCAATACCATCCCTACAGTGATCATGGTGGAGACAGCATCATGTCTGTAGGAAACCAGGCACTGCCCATCACCTGCCCAATACCATCCCTACAGTGATCATGGTGGGGCAGCATCATGTCTGGGGGAAACCAGGTACTGCCCATCACCTGCCCAATACCATCCCTACAGTGATCATGGTGGAGACAGCATCATGTCTGTAGGAAACCAGGCACTGCCCATCATCTGCCCAATACCATCCCTACAGAGATCATGGTGGGGGCAGCATCATGTCTGGGGGAAACCAGGCACTGCCCATCACCTGCCCAATACCATCCCTACAGTGATCATGGTGGAGACAGCATCATGTCTGGGGGAAACCAGGCACTGCCCATCATCTGCCCAATACCATCCCTACAGTGATCATGGTGGGGGCAGCATCATGTCTGGAGGAAACCAGGTACTGCCCATCACCTGCCCAATACCATCCCTACAGTGATCATGGTGGGGGCAGCATCATGTCTGGGGGAGACCAGGTACTGCCCATCACCTGCCCAATACCATCCCTACAGTGATCATGGTGGGGGCAGCATCATGTATGGAGGAAACCAAGCACTGCCCATCACCTGCCCAATACCATCCCTACAGTGATCATGGTGGGGCAGCATCATGTCTGGGGGAAACCAGGCACTGCCCATCACCTGCCCAATACCATCTCTACACTGATCATGGTGGGAGCTGTCGCGATGCCGGCTGGCAGGAGGTGGATCCTCTGTGCCAGAGAGGGATTGGCGTGGACCGTGCTAGTGGACCGGTTCTAAGTCACTACTGGTTTTCACCAGAGCCCGCCGCAAAGCGGGATGGTCTTGCTGCGGCGGTAGTGACCAGGTCGTATCCACTAGCAACGGCTCAACCTCTCTGACTGCTGAAGATAGGCGCGGTACAAGGGAGTAGACAGAAGCAAGGTCGGACGTAGCAGAAGGTCGGGGCAGGCAGCAAGGATCGTAGTCAGGGGCAACGGCAGGAGGTCTGGAACACAGGCTAGGAACAAACAAGGGAACGCTTTCACTGGCACAATGGCAACAAGATCCGGCGAGGGAGTGCAGGGGAAGTGAGGTATACATAGGGAGTGCACAGGTGAACACACTGATTAGAACCACTGCGCCAATCAGCGGCGCAGTGGCCCTTTAAATCGCAGAGACCCGGCGCGCGCGCGCCCTAGGGGGCGGGGCCGCGCGCGCCGGGACAGGACCGACGGAGAGCGAGTCAGGTACGGGAGCCGGGGTGCGCATCGCGAGCGGGCGCCATCCGCATCGCGAATCGCATCCCGGCTGGAGGCGGTATCGCAGCGCACCCGGTCAGTGGATCTGACCGGGGCGCTGCGGGAGCGAGAGTGTAGCGAGCGCTCCGGGGAGGAGCGGGAACCCGGAGCGCTCGGCGTAACAGTACCCCCCCCTTGGGTCTCCCCCTCTTCTTGGAGCCTGAGAACCTGAGGACCAGATTTTTATCTAGGATATTGTCCTCAGGTTCCCAGGATCTCTCTTCAGGACCACAGCCCTCCCAGTCAACCAAAAAGAAGGTTTTTCCTCTGACCTTTTTGGAGGCCAGTATCTCCTTTACAGGAAAGACGTCTGAAGAACCGGAGACAGGAGTGGGAGAGATAAGTTTAGGAGAGAAACGGTTGATGATGAGTGGTTTAAGAAGAGAAACGTGAAAGGCATTAGGAATACGAAGAGAAGGAGGGAGAAGAAGTTTATAAGAGACAGGATTAATCTGGCACAAAATTTTGAAAGGACCAAGATAGCGTGGTCCCAATTTGTAGCTGGGAACACGGAAGCGGACATATTTAGCGGAGAGCCATACCTTGTCTCCGGGAGAAAAAATGGGGGGAGCTCTTCTTTTCTTATCAGCAAACTTCTTCATGCGTGATGAAGCCTGTAAGAGAGAATTTTGGGTCTCTTTCCATATGGTGGAAAGATCACGAGATATTTCATCCACAGCGGGTACACCAGAGGGCAAGGGAGTAGGGAGGGGGGGAAGAGGGTGACGGCCGTACACCACGAAAAATGGGGATTTGGAAGAAGATTCAGAAACTCTGAAGTTATACGAGAATTCGGCCCATGGTAGAAGATCTGCCCAGTCATCCTGGCGGGAGGAAACAAAATGCCGTAAATAATCACCCAGGACCTGGTTAATTCTTTCTACTTGCCCATTGGATTGAGGATGATAAGCAGAAGAAAAGTTTAATTTAATCTTGAGTTGTTTACAGAGAGCCCTCCAGAATTTAGACACGAATTGGACGCCTCTATCCGAGACGATCTGCGTGGGCAACCCGTGAAGACGAAAAATGTGTACAAAAAATTGTTTTGCCAACTGAGGCGCAGAAGGAAGACCAGGAAGAGGGATGAAATGTGCCATCTTGGAGAATCGATCAACGACCACCCAAACAACAGTGTTGCCACGGGATGAGGGTAAGTCTGTAATAAAGTCCATACCAATCAGAGACCAAGGCTGTTCGGGAACAGGCAGAGGATGAAGAAGACCAGCGGGCTTCTGGCGAGGAGTCTTATCCCGGGCACAGACAGTGCAGGCTCGCACAAAATCCACAACATTCGTCTCCAGAGTCGGCCACCAATAGAAACGAGAGATGAGTTGCACGGATTTCTTGATGCCCGCATGACCTGCGAGATGGGAGGAGTGACCCCATTTGAGGATTCCGAGGCGTTGGCGTGGGGAGACGAAGGTCTTCCCTGGAGGAGTTTGCCTGATGGAGGCTGGAGAAGTGGAGATCAGGCAGTCAGGAGGAATGATGTGTTGCGGAGAGAGCTCTACTTCCGAGGCATCCGAGGAACGAGAGAGAGCATCGGCCCTAATGTTCTTATCGGCAGGCCGAAAGTGAATTTCAAAATTAAATCGGGCAAAGAACAGAGACCACCTGGCCTGGCGAGGATTCAGCCGTTGGGCAGACTGGAGATAGGAGAGGTTCTTGTGATCGGTGTAAATAATAACTGGAAATCTTGATCCCTCCAGCAGATGCCTCCATTCCTCAAGTGCTAATTTAATGGCTAGTAGCTCTCGATCCCCGATGGAGTAGTTCCTCTCCGCCGGAGAGAAGGTCTTAGAAAAAAAACCACAAGTAACAGCATGCCCGGAAGAATTTTTTTGTAGAAGGACCGCTCCAGCTCCTACTGAGGAGGCATCAACCTCCAATAGGAAGGGTTTAGATGGGTCAGGTCTGGAGAGCACAGGAGCTGAAGAAAAGGCAGACTTGAGCTGTTTAAAGGCGTCTTCCGCTTGAGGAGGCCATGACTTAGGATTGGCATTCTTTTTGGTTAAAGCCACGATAGGAGCCACAATGGTGGAAAAATGTGGAATAAATTGTCTGTAATAATTGGCGAACCCCAAAAAACGTTGGATAGCACGGAGTCCGGAGGGGCGTGGCCAATCTAAGACGGCAGAGAGTTTGTCTGGATCCATTTGTAGTCCCTGGCCAGAGACCAAGTATCCTAGGAAAGGAAGAGATTGACATTCAAACAGACATTTCTCCATTTTGGCATAAAGTTGATTGTCACGAAGTCTCTGAAGAACCATGCGGACATGCTGGCGGTGTTCTTCTAGGTTGGCAGAAAAAATCAGGATATCGTCCAGATACACAACAACACAGGAATATAAGAGATCACGAAAAATTTCATTAACAAAGTCTTGGAAGACGGCAGGGGCGTTGCACAGGCCAAAGGGCATGACCAGATACTCAAAGTGTCCATCTCTAGTGTTAAATGCCGTTTTCCATTCATCCCCCTCTCTGATGCGGATGAGATTATAAGCACCTCTTAAGTCCAGTTTGGTAAAGATGTGGGCACCTTGGAGGCGATCAAAGAGTTCAGAGATGAGAGGTAGAGGGTAGCGGTTCTTTACCGTGATTTTATTAAGACCGCGGTAGTCAATGCAAGGACGTAGGGAGCCATCTTTTTTGGACACAAAGAAAAATCCGGCTCCGGCAGGAGAGGAGGATTTGCGGATAAAGCCCTTTTTTAAATTTTCCTGGATGTACTCAGACATAGCAAGAGTCTCTGGGGCAGAGAGAGGATAAATTCTGCCCCGGGGTGGAGTAGTGCCCGGGAGGAGGTCAATAGGACAGTCATAAGGCCTGTGAGGAGGTAGAGTCTCAGCTTGTTTTTTGCAAAAAACATCCGCAAAGTCCATATAGGCCTTAGGGAGACCAGATACAGGGGGAACCACAGGGTCACGGCAAGGAGTACTGGTAACCGGTTTAAGGCAGTCCTTGAAACAAGAGGGACCCCAACTCTTGATCTCCCCTGTGGACCAATCCAGGGTTGGGGAATGGTGTTGAAGCCAGGGTAGTCCAAGGAGAATTTCGGAAGTGCAATTGGAGAGGACCAAAAACTCAATTTTTTCGTGGTGAGGTCCGATGCACATTAGGAGGGGTTCCGTGCGGTAACGCACGGCACAGTCCAATCTTTCATTGTTAACGCAATTGATGTAGAGAGGTCTGGCGAGACTGGTCACTGGGATGTTGAACCTGTTGATGAGAGAGGCCAAAATAAAGTTTCCTGCAGATCCGGAGTCCAAGAAGGCCTTAGTGGAGAAGGAGAAGGTAGAGGCAGATATGCACAGGCACAGTAAGACGTGGAGAAGCAGAGTTGACATCAAGGACTGTTTCACCTTTGTGCGGAGTCAGCGTACGTCTTTCCAGGCGGGGAGGACGGATAGGACAATCCTTCAGGAAGTGTTCGGTACCGGCACAGTACAGGCAGAGATTCTCCATGCGGCGTCGTGTCCTCTCTTGAGGTGTCAGGCGAGACCGGTCAACTTGCATAGCCTCCACGGCGGAAGGCACAGGAACGGATTGCAGAGGACCAGAGGAGAGAGGAGCCGGGGAGAAAAAACGCCTCGTGCGAACAAAGTCCATATCCTGGCGGAGCTCCTGACGCCTTTCGGAAAAACGCATGTCAATGCGAGTGGCTAGATGAATGAGTTCATGTAGGTTAGCAGGAATTTCTCGTGCGGCCAGAACATCTTTAATGTTGCTGGATAGGCCTTTTTTAAAGGTCGCGCAGAGGGCCTCATTATTCCAGGAAAGTTCTGAAGCAAGAGTACGGAATTGCACGGCGTACTCGCCAACGGAAGAATTACCCTGGACCAGGTTCAGCAGGGCAGTCTCAGCAGAAGAGGCTCGGGCAGGTTCCTCAAAGACACTTCGAATTTCCGAGAAGAAGGAGTGTACAGAGGCAGTGACGGGGTCATTGCGGTCCCAGAGCGGTGTGGCCCATGACAGAGCTTTTCCAGACAGAAGGCTGACTACGAAAGCCACCTTAGACCTTTCAGTAGGAAACTGGCCCGACATCATCTCCAAGTGCAGGGAACATTGTGAAAGAAAGCCACGGCAAAACTTAGAGTCCCCATCAAATTTATCCGGCAAGGATAGTCGTAGGCCTGAGGCGGCCACTCGCTGCGGAGGAGGTGCAGGAGCTGGCGGAGGAGATGATTGCTGAAGCTGTGGTAGTAGCTGCTGTAGCATCACGGTCAGTTGAGACAGCTGGTGGCCTTGTTGCGCTATCTGTTGTGACTGCTGGGCGACCACCGTGGTGAGGTCGGCGACAACTGGCAGAGGAACTTCAGCGGGATCCATGGCCGGATCTACTGTCGCGATGCCGGCTGGCAGGAGGTGGATCCTCTGTGCCAGAGAGGGATTGGCGTGGACCGTGCTAGTGGACCGGTTCTAAGTCACTACTGGTTTTCACCAGAGCCCGCCGCAAAGCGGGATGGTCTTGCTGCGGCGGTAGTGACCAGGTCGTATCCACTAGCAACGGCTCAACCTCTCTGACTGCTGAAGATAGGCGCGGTACAAGGGAGTAGACAGAAGCAAGGTCGGACGTAGCAGAAGGTCGGGGAAGGCAGCAAGGATCGTAGTCAGGGGCAACGGCAGGAGGTCTGGAACACAGGCTAGGAACAAACAAGGGAACGCTTTCACTGGCACAATGGCAACAAGATCCGGCGACGGAGTGCAGGGGAAGTGAGGTATACATAGGGAGTGCACAGGTGAACACACTGATTAGAACCACTGCGCCAATCAGCGGCGCAGTGGCCCTTTAAATCGCAGAGACCCGGCGCGCGCGCGCCCTAGGGAGCGGGGCCGCGCGCGCCGGGACAGGACCGACGGAGAGCGAGTCAGGTACGGGAGCCGGGGTGCGCATCGCGAGCGGGCGCCACCCGCATCGCGAATCGCATCCCGGCTGGAGGCGGTATCGCAGCGCACCCGGTCAGTGGATCTGACCGGGGCGCTGCGGGAGCGAGAGTGTAGCGAGCGCTCCGGGGAGGAGCGGGAACCCGGAGCGCTCGGCGTAACAGGAGCAGCATCATGTCTGGAGGAAACCAGGTACTGCCCATCACCTGCCCAATACCATCCCTACAGTGATCATGGTGGGGGCAGCATCATGTCTGGGGGAAACCAGGTACTGCCCATCACCTGCCCAATACCATCCCTACAGTGATCATGGTGGGGGCAGCATCATGTGTGGGGGAAACCAGGCACTGCCCATCACCTGCCCAATACCATCCCTACAGTGATCATGGTGGGTGCAGCATCATGTCTGGGGGAAACCAGGCACTGCCCATCACCTGCCCAATACCATCCCTACAGTGATCATGGTGGGGGCAGCATCATGTCTGGAGGAAACCAGGCACTGCCCATCACCTGCCCAATACCATCCCTACAGTGATCATGGTGGGGGCAGCATCATGTCTGGGGGAAACCAGGCACTGCCCATCACCTGCCCAATACCATCCCTACAGTGATCATGGTGGGGGCAGCATCATGTCTGGGGGAAACCAGGCACTGCCCATCACCTGCCCAATACCATCCCTACAGTGATCAAGGTGGGGGCAACATCATGTCTGGAGGAAACCAGGTACTGCCCATCACCTGCCCAATACCATCCCTACAGTGATCATGGTGGGGGCAGCATCATGTCTGGGGGAAACCAGGCACTGCCCATCACCTGCCCAATACCATCCCTACAGTGATCATGGTGGGGGCAGCATCATGTCTGGGGGAAACCAGGCACTGCCCATCACCTGCCCAATACCATCCCTACAGTGATCATGGTGGAGACAGCATCATGTCTGTAGGAAACCAGGCACTGCCCATCACCTGCCCAATACCATCCCTACAGTGATCATGGTGGGGCAGCATCATGTCTGGGGGAAACCAGGTACTGCCCATCACCTGCCCAATACCATCCCTACAGTGATCATGGTGGAGACAGCATCATGTCTGTAGGAAACCAGGCACTGCCCATCATCTGCCCAATACCATCCCTACAGAGATCATGGTGGGGGCAGCATCATGTCTGGGGGAAACCAGGCACTGCCCATCACCTGCCCAATACCATCCCTACAGTGATCATGGTGGAGACAGCATCATGTCTGGGGGAAACCAGGCACTGCCCATCATCTGCCCAATACCATCCCTACAGTGATCATGGTGGGGGCAGCATCATGTCTGGGGGAAACCAGGCACTGCCCATCACCTGCCCAATACCATCCCTACAGTGATCATGGTGGGGGCAGCATCATGTCTGGGGGAAACCAGGCACTGCCCATCACCTGCCCAATACCATCCCTACAGTGATCATGGTGGGGGCAGCATCATGTCTGGAGGAAACCAGGCACTGCCCATCACCTGCCCAATACCATCCCTACAGTGATCATGGTGGGGGCAGCATCATGTCTGGAGGAAACCAGGCACTGCCCATCACCTGCCCAATACCATCCCTACAGTGATCATGGTGGGGGCAGCATCATGTCTGGGGGAAACCAGGCACTGCCCATCACCTGCCCAATACCATCCCTACAGTGATCGTGGTGGGGGCAGCATCATGTCTGGGGGAAACCAGGCACTGCCCATCACCTGCCCAATACCATCCCTACAGTGATCAAGGTGGGGGCAACATCATGTCTGGAGGAAACCAGGTACTGCCCATCACCTGCCCAATACCATCCCTACAGTGATCATGGTGGGGGCAGCATCATGTCTGGGGGAAACCAGGCACTGCCCATCACCTGCCCAATACCATCCCTACAGTGATCATGGTGGGGGCAGCATCATGTCTGGGGGAAACCAGGCACTGCCCATCACCTGCCCAATACCATCCCTACAGTGATCATGGTGGAGACAGCATCATGTCTGTAGGAAACCAGGCACTGCCCATCACCTGCCCAATACCATCCCTACAGTGATCATGGTGGGGCAGCATCATGTCTGGGGGAAACCAGGTACTGCCCATCACCTGCCCAATACCATTCCTACAGTGATCATGGTGGAGACAGCATCATGTCTGTAGGAAACCAGGCACTGCCCATCATCTGCCCAATACCATCCCTACAGAGATCATGGTGGGGGCAGCATCATGTCTGGGGGAAACCAGGCACTGCCCATCACCTGCCCAATACCATCCCTACAGTGATCATGGTGGAGACAGTATCATGTCTGGGGGAAACCAGGCACTGCCCATCATCTGCCCAATACCATCCCTACAGTGATCATGGTGGGGGCAGCATCATGTCTGGAGGAAACCAGGTACTGCCCATCACCTGCCCAATACCATCCCTACAGTGATCATGGTGGGGGCAGCATCATGTCTGGGGGAAACCAGGTACTGCCCATCACCTGCCCAATACCATCCCTACAGTGATCATGGTGGGGGCAGCATCATGTATGGAGGAAACCAAGCACTGCCCATCACCTGCCCAATACCATCCCTACAGTGATCATGGTGGGGCAGCATCATGTCTGGGGGAAACCAGGCACTGCCCATCATCTGCCCAATACCATCTCTACACTGATCATGGTGGGAGCAGCATCATGTCTGGAGGAAACCAGGTACTGCCCATCACCTGCCCAATACCATCCCTGCAGTGATCATGGTGGGGGCAGCATCATGTCTGGGGGAAACCAGGTACTGCCCATCACCTGCCCAATACCATCCCTACAGTGATCAAGGTGGGGGCAACATCATGTCTGGAGGAAACCAGGTACTGCCAATCACCTGCCCAATACCATCCCTACAGTGATCATGGTGGGGGCAGCATCATGTCTGGGGGAAACCAGGCACTGCCCATCACCTGCCCAATACCATCCCTACAGTGATCATGGTGGAGACAGCATCATGTCTGTAGGAAACCAGGCACTGCCCATCACCTGCCCAATACCATCCCTACAGTGATCATGGTGGGGCAGCATCATGTCTGGGGGAAACCAGGTACTGCCCATCACCTGCCCAATACCATCCCTACAGTAATCATGGTGGAGACAGCATCATGTCTGTAGGAAACCAGGCACTGCCCATCATCTGCCCAATACCATCCCTACAGAGATCATGGTGGGGGCAGCATCATGTCTGGGGGAAACCAGGCACTGCCCATCACCTGCCCAATACCATCCCTACAGTGATCATGGTGGAGACAGCATCATGTCTGGGGGAAACCAGGCACTGTCCATCATCTGCCCAATACCATCCCTACAGTGATCATGGTGGGGGCAGCATCATGTCTGGAGGAAACCAGGCACTGCCCATCACCTGCCCAATACCATCCCTACAGTGATCATGGTGGGGGCAGCATCATGTCTGGAGGAAACCAGGTACTGCCCATCACCTGCCCAATACCATCCCTACAGTGATCATGGTGGGGGCAGCATCATGTCTGGAGGAAACCTGGCACTGCCCATCACCTGCCCAATACCATCCCTACAGTGATCATGGTGGGAGCAGCATCATGTCTGGAGGAAACCAGTCACTGCCCATCACCTGCCCAATACCATCCCTACAGTGATCATGGTGGGGGCAGCATCATGTCTACAGGAAAATCCCTAAACCCAGATATTCCTCATACATACATCTTGCTCTTCTCCTGCAGCTGCTTTTCTTCTACTTCAGCCGAACGCTCATTATTTTAAAGAGAAGAATTCTGTTGTTTTTCTTGTAATTAACAAAAAAAAATCTAATTTCATTTGTCAATGTTTCGGATGTTTTGCAATTTAAATCCATTGTTTCGTACGCACGTCAGACGTGGTAAGACAATCCGAAGCAGATTAGAATCTGTGTGAATGGGTCATACTTCACTGGTGGAATGAAGGAAGGAGAACTTCTGTGCCACAATATTCAGTGATATATCACAAAGAATGCTCCTTCTTCTGCACCACTGCAGCTAAACTGTGATGGCCGACCGTTCTGACGCCATTCGGACCTGGCTCGTAGCGTGAGACGATAAGGATTACCAATCCCTGATCATTGAACTGCTGATCAAGGACATCACATGCAACCAACTCAATGTGGCAACATGGATATTGGCAGCCATTGGGATGTAGCATCTACGGCAGTGTTACCAAACCAGGGTGCCTCCAGCTGTTGCAAAACTACAACTCCCAGCATGCCAACGGGCTGTGATATACATTGTCAGCTGTGAGACCTTATATAGACAGGGCTGTGTCTGAGCTCTACAGGCAGTTATTTCCCCCTCATGGATTGGTATTTTCCTCTGATATACATTGTCAGCTGTGAGACCTTATATAGACAGGGCTGTGTCTGAGCTCTACAGGCAGTTCTTTCCCCCTCATGGCTTGTTGTTTGCTCTGATATACATTGTCAGCTGTGAGACCTTTTACAGACAGGACTGTGTCTGAGCTCTACCGGCAGTTCTTCCCACCTCATGACTTGGTGTTTGCTCTGATATACATTGTCAGCTGTGAGACCTTATATAGACAGGGCTGTGGCTGAGCTCTACATGCAGATCTTTCCTCCTCATGGCTTGGTGTTTGCTCTAATATACATTGTCAGCTTTAAGACCATATATAGACAGGGCTGTGGCTGAGCTCTACATGCAGATCTTTCCTCCTCATGGCTTCGTGTTTGCTCTGATATACATTGTCAGCTGTGAGAACTTACTTAGACAGGGCTGTGTCTGAGCTCTACAGGCAGTTCTTTTGCCTCATGGCTTGGTGTTTGCTCTGATATACATTGTCAGCTGTGAGAACTTACATAGACAGGGCTGTGTCTGAGCTCTACAGGCAGTTCTTTCCCCCTCATGGCTTGGTGTTTGCTCTAATATACATTGTCAGCTGTGAGACCTTATACAGACAGGGCTGTGTCTGATCTCTACAGGCAGTTCTTTCCCCCTCATGGCTTGATGTTTGCTCTGATATACATTGTCAGCTGTGAGACCTTATACAGACAGGGCTGTGTCTGAGCTCTACAGGCAGTTCTTTCTTCCTCATGGCCTGGTGTTTGCTCTGATATACATTGTCAGCTGTGAGACCTTATATAGACAGGGCTGTGTCTGAGCTCTACAGGCAGTTCTTTCCTCCTCATATCTTGGTGTTTGCTCTGATATACATTGTCAGCTGTGAGATCTTATATAGATAGGGCTGTGTCTGAGCTCTACAGGCAGTTCTTTCCACCTCATGGTTTGGTGTTTGCTCTGATATACATTGTCAGCTGTGAGACCTTATATAGACAGGGCTGTGTCTGAGCTCTACAGGCAGTTCTTTCCACCTCATGGCTTGGTGTTTGCTCTGATATACATTGTCAGCTGTGAGACCTTATATAGACAGGGCTGTGTCTGAGCTCTACAGGCAGTTATTTCCCCCTCATAGCTCAATATTTGCTCTGATATACATTATATAGACAGGGCTGTGTCTTGTCCAATCAGATGAATTTACCTCAGGTGACTCCAATCATGGAGGAAAAACATCTCATATGATGAAGAGAAATGGGAGGAGCCAGAACTAAAGGTCATGTGCCATAGTAAAGGGTATGAATACTTCTGTTCATACAAAACTTTAGTTTTTCCTTTTTTTTTATATTTGCTAAAATTTTCTAAAACACTTTGCTCATCATAAAAGATATCGAGGGAGATTCATCAAAATCTGTGCTCAGGAAAAGTTCCCCAGTTGCCCATAGCAGCCAATCAGATTGCTTCTTTCATTTTTTAAAAGGCCTCTGAAAAATAAAAGAAGCGATCTGATTGGTTGCTATGGGCAACTGGGGAACTTTTCCTGAGCACAGGTCTTGATAAATCTCCCTTATTGACTGCAGATGGGTCAATTAAAGGGTCTGAAGACTTTGCGAATGTACAATGGCCCCACTACCGAGCAGAGCCAGGAAACTCTATTTGGTTTTAACATTGGACCAACAACATGTGAGGCTGAAAATACAACCTTTGGGTTAAAGGGGTACTCCACTGGAAAAATACATGTTTTAAATCAACTGGAGCCAGAAAGTTAAACAGATCTGTAAATTACTTCTATTAAAAAATCTTTATCCTTCCAGTACTTATCAGCTGCTGTATGCTCCACAGGAAGTTGTGTATTTCTTTCCAGTCTGACCACAGTGCTCTCTGCTGACACCTCTGTCCATGTCAGGAACTGTCCAGAGGAGGAGCAAATCCCCATAGCAAACCTCTCCTGCTCCGGACAGTTCCTGACATGGACAGAGGTGTCAGCAGAGAGCACTGGGGTCAGACTGGAAAGAAATACACAACTTCCTGTGGAGCATACAGCAGCTGATAAGTACTGGAAGGATTAAGATTTTTTAATAGAAGCAATTTGCAAATCTTTTTAACTTTCTGGCACCAGTTGATTTAAAAAAAAAATGCTTTCCAGTGGAGTATCCCTTTAAGTTGAGACAGTAAAAATGTACCGTGATGAGAAGTCGGGTGTTTCCACTACTAGAGGAAATTTGTTAATACTAATTTAGTATATATGAATCATTAATTAAAGTGTACCTGTCATTTCAGGTAAGCGGCCCTGTGTGCACGTGAGGAGCAGCACGATTTCTGACCACTATATAACGTGTATATGGCATTTTCAGCAGATTTCTGCTCATCAGGTTTCATCTCTAATTTGCAGTTCTCACAGAGCTGGTGGGAGGACCTCCCTCCTCTCCCCTATAGACTTGTATTGCTTGTCTGGAGCTCCTCATCTATAGACTTGTATTGCTTGTCTGGAGCTTCTCCTCTATAGACTTGTATTGCTTGTCTGGAGCCCCTCATCTATAGACTTGTATTGCTTGTCTGGAGCTCCCTCATCTATAGACTTGTATTGCTTGTCTGGAGCTCCCTCATCTATAGACTTGTATTGCTTGTCTGGAGCTCCCTCCTCTATAGACTTGTATTGCTTGTCTGGAGCTCCTCATCTATAGGCTTGTATTGCTTGTCTGGAGTCCCTCATCTATAGACTTGTATTGCTTGTCTGGAGCTCCCTCATCTATAGACTTGTATTGCTTGTCTGGAGCTCCCTCCTCTATAGACTTGTATTGCTTGTCTGGAGCTCCCTCCTCTATAGACTTGTATTGCTTGTCTGGAGCTCCCTCATCTATAGACTTGTATTGCTTGTCTGGAGCTCCTCATCTATAGACTTGTATTGCTTGTCTGGAGCTCCTCATCTATAGACTTGTATTGCTTGTCTGGAGTCCCTCATCTATAGACTTGTATTGCTTGTCTGGAGCTCCCTCATCTATAGACTTGTATTGCTTGTCTGGAGCCCCTCATCTATAGACTTGTATTGCTTGTCTGGAGCTCCCTCATCTATAGACTTGTATTGCTTGTCTGGAGCTCCTCATCTATAGACTTGTATTGCTTGTCTGGAGCTCCCTCATCTATAGACTTGTATTGCTTGTCTGGAGCTCCCTCCCCTATAGACTTGTATTGCTTGTCTGGAGCTCCCTCCTCTATAGACTTGTATTGCTTATCTGGAGCCCCTCCGCTATAGACTTGTATTGCTTGTCTGGAGCTCCCTCCTCTATAGACTTGTATTGCTTGTCTGGAGCTCCCTCATCTATAGACTTGTATTGCTTGTCTGGAGCCCCTCATCTATAGACTTGTATTGCTTGTCTGGAGCTCCTTGTCTATAGACTTGTATTGCTTGTCTGGAGCTCCCTCATCTATAGACTTATATTGCTTGTCTGGAGCCCCTCATCTATAGACTTGTATTGCTTGTCTGGAGCTCCCTCCCCTATAGACTTGTATTGCTTATCTGGAGCCCCTCCGCTATAGACTTGTATTGCTTGTCTGGAGCTCCCTCCTCTATAGACTTGTATTGCTTGTCTGGAGCTCCTCATCTATAGACTTGTATTGCTTGTCTGGAGCTCCTTGTCTATAGACTTGTATTGCTTGTCTGGAGCTCCCTCATCTATAGACTTATATTGCTTGTCTGGAGCCCCTCATCTATAGACTTGTATTGCTTGTCTGGAGCCCCTCATCTATAGACTTGTATTGCTTGTCTGGAGCTCCCTCCCCTATAGACTTGTATTGCTTATCTGGAGCCCCTCCGCTATAGACTTGTATTGCTTGTCTGGAGCTCCCTCCTCTATAGACTTGTATTGCTTGTCTGGAGCTCCTCATCTATAGACTTGTATTGCTTGTCTGGAGCCCCTCATCTATAGACTTGTATTGCTTGTCTGGAGTCCCTCATCTATAGACTTTATTGCTTGTCTGGAGCTCCCTCCTTCCCCTCTATAGACTTGTATTGCTTGTCTGGAGCTCCCTCCTCTATAGACTTGTATTGCTTGTCTGGAGCTCCCTCATCTATAGACTTGTATTGCTTGTCCGGAGCTCCCTCGTCTATAGACTTGTATTGCTTGTCTGGAGCTCCCTCATCTATAGACTTGTATTGCTTGTCCGGAGCTCCCTCGTCTATAGACTTGTATTGCTTGTCTGGAGCTTCTCCTCTATAGACTTGTATTGCTTGTCTGGAGCCCCTCATCTATAGACTTGTATTGCTTGTCTGGAGCTCCCTCATCTATAGACTTGTATTGCTTGTCTGGAGCTCCCTCATCTATAGACTTGTATTGCTTGTCTGGAGCTCCCTCCTCTATAGACTTGTATTGCTTGTCTGGAGCTCCTCATCTATAGGCTTGTATTGCTTGTCTGGAGTCCCTCATCTATAGACTTGTATTGCTTGTCTGGAGCTCCCTCATCTATAGACTTGTATTGCTTGTCTGGAGCTCCCTCCTCTATAGACTTGTATTGCTTGTCTGGAGCTCCCTCCTCTATAGACTTGTATTGCTTGTCTGGAGCTCCCTCATCTATAGACTTGTATTGCTTGTCTGGAGCTCCTCATCTATAGACTTGTATTGCTTGTCTGGAGCTCCTCATCTATAGACTTGTATTGCTTGTCTGGAGTCCCTCATCTATAGACTTGTATTGCTTGTCTGGAGCTCCCTCATCTATAGACTTGTATTGCTTGTCTGGAGCCCCTCATCTATAGACTTGTATTGCTTGTCTGGAGCTCCTCATCTATAGGCTTGTATTGCTTGTCTGGAGCCCCTCATCTATAGACTTGTATTGCTTGTCTGGAGCTCCCTCATCTATAGACTTGTATTGCTTGTCTGGAGCTCCCTCCCCTATAGACTTGTATTGCTTGTCTGGAGCTCCCTCCTCTATAGACTTGTATTGCTTATCTGGAGCCCCTCCGCTATAGACTTGTATTGCTTGTCTGGAGCTCCCTCCTCTATAGACTTGTATTGCTTGTCTGGAGCTCCCTCATCTATAGACTTGTATTGCTTGTCTGGAGCCCCTCATCTATAGACTTGTATTGCTTGTCTGGAGCTCCTTGTCTATAGACTTGTATTGCTTGTCTGGAGCTCCCTCATCTATAGACTTATATTGCTTGTCTGGAGCCCCTCATCTATAGACTTGTATTGCTTGTCTGGAGCTCCCTCCCCTATAGACTTGTATTGCTTATCTGGAGCCCCTCCGCTATAGACTTGTATTGCTTGTCTGGAGCTCCCTCCTCTATAGACTTGTATTGCTTGTCTGGAGCTCCTCATCTATAGACTTGTATTGCTTGTCTGGAGCTCCTTGTCTATAGACTTGTATTGCTTGTCTGGAGCTCCCTCATCTATAGACTTATATTGCTTGTCTGGAGCCCCTCATCTATAGACTTGTATTGCTTGTCTGGAGCCCCTCATCTATAGACTTGTATTGCTTGTCTGGAGCTCCCTCCCCTATAGACTTGTATTGCTTATCTGGAGCCCCTCCGCTATAGACTTGTATTGCTTGTCTGGAGCTCCCTCCTCTATAGACTTGTATTGCTTGTCTGGAGCTCCTCATCTATAGACTTGTATTGCTTGTCTGGAGCCCCTCATCTATAGACTTGTATTGCTTGTCTGGAGTCCCTCATCTATAGACTTTATTGCTTGTCTGGAGCTCCCTCCTTCCCCTCTATAGACTTGTATTGCTTGTCTGGAGCTCCCTCCTCTATAGACTTGTATTGCTTGTCTGGAGCTCCCTCATCTATAGACTTGTATTGCTTGTCCGGAGCTCCCTCGTCTATAGACTTGTATTGCTTGTCTGGAGTCCCTCATCTATAGACTTTATTGCTTGTCTGGAGCCCCTCATCTATAGACTTGTATTGCTTGTCTGGAGTCCCTCATCTATAGACTTTATTGCTTGTCTGGAGCTCCCTCCTCTATAGACTTGTATTGCTTGTCTGGAGCCCCTCATCTATAGACTTGTATTGCTTGTCTGGAGCCCCTCATCTATAGACTTGTATTGCTTGTCTGGAGTCCCTCATCTATAGACTTTATTGCTTGTCTGGAGTTCCCTCCTCTATAGACTTGTATTGCTTGTCTGGAGTCCCTCATCTATAGACTTGTATTGCTTGTCTGGAGTCCCTCATCTATAGACTTGTATTGCTTGTCTGGAGCTCCTCATCTATAGGCTTGTATTGCTTGTCTGGAGTCCCTCATCTATAGACTTGTATTGCTTGTCTGGAGCTCCCTCATCTATAGACTTGTATTGCTTGTCTGGAGCTCCTCATCTATAGACTTGTATTGCTTGTCTGGAGCTCCCTCCTCTATAGACTTGTATTGCTTGTCTGGAGCTCCCTCATCTATAGACTTGTATTGCTTGTCTGGAGCTCCTCATCTATAGACTTGTATTGCTTGTCTGGAGCTCCCTCCTCTATAGACTTGTATTGCTTGTCTGGAGCTCCCTCCTCTATAGACTGTATTGTTTGTCTGGAGCTCCTCATCTATAGACTTGTATTGCTTGTCTGGAGCTCCTCATCTATAGACTTGTATTGCTTGTCTGGAGCTCCTCCTCTATAGACTTGTATTACTTGTCCGGAGCTCCCACCTCTATAGACTTGTATTGCTTGTCTGGAGCTCCCTCCTCCCCAATACAAAGACTTTAATGCTTGTCTGGAGCTCACTCCTTCCGCTCTATTGACTTGTATTGCTTCTCTGAAGCCCCCTCCTCCCCCTCATAAACTTGTATTGCTTGTCTGGAGCCCCCTCCTCCCCCTAATAAACTTGTATTGCTTGTCTGGAGCTCACTCCTCCTCCTCTATAGACTGTATGGCTTGTCTGGAGCTCCCTTCTCCCCCTCCATATACTTGTATTGCTTTGTCTGGAGCTCCCTTCTCCCCACCCCCCTCCATAGACTTGTATTGCTTGTCTGGAGCTCCCACCCACCCTCCATAGACTTGTATTACTTTTATGGAGCTCACTCCTCCCCCTCTATAGAACGTATTGCTTGTCTGGAGATCCCTTCTCCCCCCCCCTCCATAGACTTGTATTGCTTGTCTGGCGCGCGCTCTCCTTCCACCCTCCATAGACTTGTATTGCTTGTTTGGAGCTCTGTTCTCCCCTCCTCCATAGACTTGTATTGCTCGTCTGGCGCTCTCTTTCCTTCCACCCTCCATAGACTTGTATTACTTGTCTGGAGCTCACTCCTCCCCATCTATAGAATGTATTGCTTGTTTGGAGCTCCCTTCTCCCCCCACCTCCATAGACTTGTATTGCTTGTCTGGCGCGCTCTCACCTTCCACCCTCCATAGACTTGTTCTGCTCGTCTGGCGCTCTCTCTCCTTCCACCCTCCATAGACTTGTATTGCTTGTCTGGCGCGCTCTCTCCTTCCACCCTCCATAGACTTGTATTACTTGTCTGGAGCTCACTCCTCCCCATCTATAGAATGTATTGCTTGTTTGGAGCTCCCTCCTCCTCCCACCTCCATAGACTTGTATTGCTTGTCTGGAGATCACTCCTCCCCATCTATAGAATGTATTGCTTGTTTGGAGCTCCCTTCTCCTCCCACCTCCATAGACTTGTATTGCTTGTCTGGCGCGCTCTCACCTTCCACCCTCCATAGACTTGTTCTGCTCGTCTGGCGCTCTCTCTCCTTCCACCCTCCATAGACTTGTATTGCTTGTCTGGCGCGCTCTCACCTTCCACCCTCCATAGACTTGTATTGCTTGTCTGGCGCTCTCTCTTTTTCCACCCTCCATAGACTTGTATTGCTTGTCTGGCGCTCTCTCCTTCCACCCTCCATAGACTTGTATTGCTTGTCTGGCGCTCTCTCCTTCCACCCTCCATAGACTTGTATTACTTGGCTTGCAGACACAAAACAAAGCTAAGCTGATTTTTTAGAGAAGAAGACTTCAGCAGCAGCAGGAGGGGGTGGGTGGGGGTGATAACAGGAGAAAGAAGCCTTTTTCTCTGATAAGATACATTAAATGGTTTCTTATATTCACTTGCACTGCTGATCTATACAATGTTTGTTCAGATGACATGTGTCTATTTAATTATTTAAAACTGCAGAAATAGTGTGAAAAAGGAGTCTGGGGTTCTGCATACTGACGGCACAACCATGATATATATATATATACACGACACTGGACAATAAATTGCTGCTCAGTCCTGCAAAAACATTGGTGATTCAACCCTGAATATTCTCATTAACAATATTATTCCAGTTCGCTCCGTATTTCAGGGCGCCACATTTCTAAATACACTTTACCTTTTGTTAAGGTAGAAATGTAACCTTGGGAAGTCTTCACAGACAAACACAGTAATAGCCTAGTAAAATGTTATGTTAAGTTTATTGGAATGGCTCCTTTAGTGTTTCCCAACCAGGGAGCCTCCAGCTGTTGCCAAACTACAACTCCCAGCATGCCCGGACAGCTGAAGGCTTTAGACAAACACATAGTAGGCAATGTGTAAAAGTGTCAGGCTGTACAAAGAAAATATATACATACATATATATATATATATATATATATATATATATATATATATTATTTTATTTTTTTGGACTATTTAAGTACAGCACCTAAAAATTGGCCACAAAATAGTAACAAAAAAATAAACAAAAACAAAAAATCCCCATTGAAGCAAAAACACTGCAGAAAATACTAACCTATTTGTTGTTTTGTCAGGTAGGGAATCCCACCCTTCACCCTTTAAAGGGTAGCTCCCACCATCCTTTTTTTTTTTTCTTTCCCTGCCTATTGCCCATCTTTCCATGTAGGTAGGATATTCCCCCTATTAGGTAAAAGCCCCCAAGAAGTAGGAAGTTAACCCCCCCCCCCACCCTATTAACTAGAAGTCACAAGAAATGGGTAGGTAAGGAATCCCACCCTATTAAGTAGAAGCCCCCAGTAGACAGGTAGGGAATCCCCCTTAGTGGGTAAAAGCCCCCAGTAAGTAGGAAAATCCCCCTATTAGGTAGAAGCCACAAGAAATAGGTAGTTAGGGAATCCCACCCTATTAGGAAGAAGCCCCCAGTAGGTAGGAAATTCCCCATATTAGGTAGAAGCAACAAGAAATAGGTAGGTAGGGAATCCCATCCTATTAGGTACTCTTCTTGGAGCGTCCACCTCCCTCTGCGACCAATAATGGTCTGCTCAGCTGCTGTGGGCGGGAATTGTTGCCCCTGGATACTGCTGTTGGCTTCTGTGTACTGCTGCTGCTGTGGTTGGATGTTACGCTCATGTGGGGCTTCCGATATTGCTGTGGGCTGGCTGCCTGCTGTCCACGGGGTTCCAGATGCTGTGAACGCCAACGAGGAATTAGAAAATGGAGGATTCCTGCCCCCCTTTTGAAAGAATACCGGAACCGGAAGTAACGATACACTGCCGGGCTGACGCTCATCCGCCGGCATCACTGCGCACGCGTCGTTCCGGCCTCAGAGAAGGGAGAGCCGGCAGAGACCGCGGTACTCCACAGCCACCTCCTTAAGGCCGCAATGACCGAGGGAAAAACGGAGATGCAGGACCATCGGGACCCCACTGGACCCCCCCCCGCAGGACCCACAGGCCTACGGCTGCTCCCAAGAGGAGACTTCTGCCGGTCAGGGACCCTCAAAACCGGAGGACCTCCAACCCCTTGGAGAGGAATGGAGACAGCTCCCAGGCCTCCTACCGGAGGAGAGTCCCTATTTTTAGGTTCCCATGTTTCCTGTCCTGCGTTTCAATCACCCCCTTTTCCTATTTTTAAAATAAAATTATATAATAAAAAAAAAACATTGTATGCGGTAGAGCCGCGTGCGTAAATGTCTGAACTATTAAAATATAAGGTTAGCTAAACCGCAAGTGACCAAATTGTGAATTGTTGGTCACTTCATATACCATAAAAATATTAATAAAAAGTACATTAAAACTACAGACCACGGAGCAAAAAGTGATCCCCTATAAAGCCCCGTACGTGGAAAAATAAAAAAAGTCATAGGGGTCACAAGATGTCAATTTTAACCATACTAATTTTGGTGCATTTAGTTATTTTTTTAAAGTAGTAAAATAAATAAAACCTACATAAATTGGGTATCCTTGTAACTGCATGGACCTACAGAATAAAGATAAGGTGTCATTTTTGCCAAATAGTGCACTGCGTAGAAACGGAAGCCCTAAAAATTTGCAAAATGGCGTTTGTTTGTTCAAACGAAAGTGTCCTTAAGGTGAAAACGGGCCTTAAGGGGTTTCCAGTCAGTACAAGCAAATCCCCATAGCAAACCTCTCCTGCTCTGGACAGTTCCTGACATGGACAGAGGTGTCAGCAGAGAGCACTGTGGTCAGACAGAAAAGAACTACACCACTTCCTGTGGAGCATACTGCAGCTGATAAGTACTGGAAGGATTAAGATTTTTATATAGAAGTAATTTACAAATCTGTTTAACTTTATGGCACCAGTTGAATTAAAGGGGTACTCCGGTGGAAAACATTTTTTTTAATCAACTGGTGCCAGAAAGTTAAACAGATTTGTAAATTACTTCTATTAAAACAGCTTTATCCTTCCAGTACTTATTAGCAGCTGCATGCTTCAGAGGAAATTCTTAGCTTTTTTGTCTTGTCCACAGTGCTCTCTGCTGACACCTCTGGCCATGTCAGGAACTGTCCAGAGCAGCATAGGTTTGCTATGGGGATTTTCTCCTGCTCTGGACAGTTCCTGATACGGGCATCAGGTGTCAGCAGAGAGCACTGTGGTCAAGACAAAAAAGAAATTCAAAAAGTAAATAATTTCCTCTGTAGCATACAGCTGCTAAAAAGTACTGGAAGGATAAAGATGTTTAAATATAAGTAATTTACAAATCTGTTTAACTTTCTGGCACCAGTTCATTTAAAAAAAAAAGCTTTCCACCAGAGTACCCCTTTAAAAAAAAAAAGTGAGTAAGTGAACAGTTGAATGATCTGAAATGTCTTGCGCGCTTTTGGCGGCCTGTAGCTTGTTGGCGGATTGGTATGGAACACGGGAAACGCTGCCCCAGCCGATCCAGGCCTGATAATACAATTACAGTAGGATAAGTCATGGACACGGCACTTACTATGGTGGCTTTACACTCATGTCCCCTGCAGAGCTCCGTGTACGAGTTGTATCGGACGTATATCACCCAGCTGCCGATGAACACCGCCAGCCATGAGAAGAAGAGGTATTTAATCCGCATATATGACAGGCGAGCCTGGGAACACAAAGACATCCGCGTTACCAGAAACCACCATCCATCTCATCCTACAATAACATTCCACGGCCCCTGGGGCCCCGTAAAGGTCTAAACTCATGGGGGGAGAGGAGATTTATCAAAACCTGTCCAGAGAAGCCCATAGCAACCAATCAGATCGCTGCTTTCATTTTCAAAGAGGCCTGTGAAAAGTGAAAGAAGCGATGTGATTGGTTGCTATGGGCAACTCAGCAACTTTTCTTCTGAACAGGTTTTGATAAATCTTCCCCTATTGAGATTGTTCTCATTTTCAGCCCGAACGGGAAGAAATTCTCTACGTGGAAGATTCGGGAGACGTTTACGAGGTGAAAAGTGACAAAAAAACAAATGGCTGGAAAACACTGAAGACGTCCAATATGATTGTTCATCTGTCATGGAGGCAGCGGTGAGATCTGCAGAGAATTATTATAGAACATTATACGGGAAAAGGCGACAATCATATCGGATAGTATAGGTGGAGATGAATCTGATCACATGACTTTATTACTACAAGTTCTGATACCTTTTTTAAGGGGTACTCCACTGGCGAACATTTGGTTCCCAACACTGTGTGCACACTGCGGGGGTCGGTCACGCCTCCTCAGGTCGTCACGTCCCACCCCTCAATGCAAGTCTATGGGAGGGGGTGTGACAGCCGTCACGCCCCCTCCCATAGACTTGCATTGAGAGGCGTGGCCTGACGTCACGAAGGGGCATGGCCGACCGCAACAGCTCCCGCACACAGCGTTGGGAACTAAATGTTTCGAATGCTGGCCAGTGGAGTACCCCTTTAAAAAAGGTATCAGAACTTGTAGTAATAAAGTCATGTGATCAGATTCATCTCCACCTATACTATCCGATGTAATTGTCGCCTTTTCCCGTATATTTCCTGTATAATGTTCTATAATAATACTCTGCAGATCTCACCGCTGCCTCCATAACAGATGAACTATCATATTGGACGTCTCCAGTGTATTCCAGCCATTTTTTTTTGTTGTTGTCACTTTTCACCTTGTAAACGTCTGTGGTCAGACTGGAAAGAACTACACAACTTCCTTTGGAGCATATAGCAGCTGATAAGTACTGGAAGGGTTAAGATCAGACATCTTTCAAAGATTTCTTTGGCCGGAATACCCCTTTAACTAACTTCTGCTGATATCCATGTGTATATTCAGTCACTAAGGGGTTAATAATACCACAAAAAAAATGACGGTCTCTGCTCCCCCCCCCCCCCCAAGGGTACATTCACGTGTGAGAATGATGGGGGAGATTTATCAAAACCTGTCCAGAGGAAAAGTTGCCCATAAATCCCCCCCCCCCCCCCATTGTGTCAGAATAGCAACAGTTAAAGGGGTTATCCAGGATTAGAAAAACAGAGCTACTTTCTTCCAAAAACAGCGCCACCAAAATTGTCTCAAAACTTTTAGCCACAGCTGTTTATAAAAAGGAATAAAACCGGACATTATTGTGTATGAAGTGAATGGTAAATGACGTCCACCGCGCGGGACTCTACGGGACTGATAGTTACGTTACTTGTCAGGGGAAGATGGACGTGAAGCGGTGACTGCCGGTCAGGATCTTATAGGACTCAGGTTCTGGAACGTCTCGGAGGACAGAAGCAAAATGCATGAAATGTTTGGACATGTGAAGACGTGGAGTCAGTGACCTCCATACAAGATCCGCCAAGAAAACCGTCTCAGCTCCTGGATGAACTGCAGATGACGCAACCGAGAGGAAAAACTGAGGAACTAAAAAACAAAGCTGTAAATGTGAATGACGCGGCCGAACTAACCGCCAAAAATACGGAAAAAAAGTCCATCCATAAGGATTTCAAGGATGCGTCATTACACAGTATATAACCAAAAATCTGTGGATGATGTGATGATTATTAAAGACTAATAATAATAATAATAATAATGATAATAATAATAACAATAATAATGATAATAATAAAAAATAATAATAATAATAATGATAATAATAATGATAATAATAAAAAATAATAATAATGATAATAATAATGATAATAATAATGATAATAATAATAATGATAATAAAAATAATGATAATAAAAATAATGATAATAATAATAACAATAATAATGATTATTATTATCATTATTATTATTTTTTATTATTATCATTATTATTGTTATTATTATTATCATTATCATTATTATTATCATTATTATTATTTTTTATTATTATGATAATGATAATAATAATGATAATAATAAAAAAAATAATAATAATGATAATGATAATAATAATAATAATGATAATAATAATGATAATGATAATAATAAAAATAATAATAATGATAATGATAATAATAATAATAATAATGATAATAATAATAATGATAATGATAATAATAATGATAATAATAAAAACAATAATAATAATGATAATGATAATAATAATGATAATAATAATAATGATAATAATAATAATGATAATGATAATAATAATAATAATAATGATAATGATAATGATAATAATAAACACATAAATAATATTAATAACAAATAATATTAATAACAAAAAATAAATAATAACAAAATAATAATAATATAAAAAACTAAAAATAAATAATAATAACAAATAATAATATTAATTGAATAGTATTATAGTACTAACTATATATGTAACTATGTAACTATTAGTTTTCAACTTATAGATTTTTTAAGAACTTTGCAGAACTTCTATTTGCTGGTGAATATTTCCATTGTGAGGGGATTGGTCCCCAGCGTTTTACATATATTCCATACACTTTTGCAATTAGGCGATCATTCGATTCGGGATTTTTAGTTACCATTTGGCATCAGTATCTGTGACCCAAAACCAGAAATGAAATGTGCACATAGAAAAACCATATATATGCGCAGTGTGCATGGGACCTTATTCTCCACTGCACGTGCCAGTAAGGAGGATTGTGGGAAAGTGTGAGCTTTGTTGCCTGGTAACCGCAGGGTCACAGTTCAGAGAGGAATTCACACAACAATACTGTCACGTCGGTCAGAGTTTAGACTGCTGCGGAGGTGAGAGGAATAGTAGGGAAATGGCAAAAAAACATGCAACCTGTAGGTCACTCTTTCATGTTGCCATATACACCGTATGTACCCCTTAGGATCACCCCTCTAGTCCCGGATTGGACCCCTTTATACTTTCTTCAAGGTGCTGGACACATTCCTCCATATAGACATGATGACATCACACAGTTCCTCCATATAGACATGATGACATCACACAGTTCCTCCATATAGACATGATGACATCACACAGTTCCTCCATATGGACATGATGACATCACATAGTTCTCCATATGGACATGATGACATCACACAGTTCTTCCATATAGACATGATGACATCACACAGTTCCTCCATATGGACATGATGACATCACACAGTTCTCCATATGGACAGGATGACATCACACAGTTCCTCCATATAGACATGATGACATCACACAGTTCCTCCATAGAGACATGATGACATCACACAGTTCCTCCATATGGACATGATTACATCACACAGTTCCTCCATATGGACATGATGACATCACACAGTTCCTCCATATAGACATGATGACATCACACAGTTCCTCCATATAGACATGATGACATCACACAGTTCCCCCATATAGACATGATGACATCACACAGTTCCCCCATATAGACATGATGACATCACACAGTTCCTCCATATGGACAGGATGACATCACACAGTTCCTCCATACAGACATGATGAAATCACACAGTTCCTCCATATGGACATGATGACATCACACAGTTCCTCCATATGGACATGATGACACCACACAGTTCCTCCATATGGACATGATGACATCACATAGTTCTTCCATATAGACATGATGACATCACACAGTTCCTCCATATAGACATGATGACATCACACAGTTCCTCCATATGGACATGATGACATCACACAGTTCCTCCATATGGACATGATGACATCACACAGTTCTCCATATGGACATGATGACATCACACAGTTCTTCCATATGGACATGATGACATCACACAGTTCTCCATATGGACAGGATGACATCACACAGTTCCTCCATATGGACATGATGACATCACACAGTTCCTCCATATAGACATGATGACATCACACAGTTCTCCATATGGACAGGATGACATCACACAGTTCCTCCATACAGACATGATGACATCACACAGTTCCTCCATATGGACATGATGACATCACACAGTTCCTCCATATGGACAGGATGACATCACACAGTTCTCCATATGGACATGATGACATCACACAGTTCCTCCATATAGACATGATGACATCACACAGTTCCTCCATATGGACATGATGACATCACACAGTTCCTCCATATAGACATGATGACATCACACAGTTCCTCCATATAGACATGATGACATCACACAGTTCCTCCATATAGACATGATGACATCACACAGTTCCTCCATATAGACATGATGACATCACACAGTTCTTCCATATCTACAATCTTCTCCCTGACATCCCTGCACAGCTCTTTGGTCTCGGCCATGGTGGAGAGTACGGAATCTGACCAATTGACTATGAAGACTGGTGTCTTTTATACTAGTTAGGCTGGGTTCACACCACGTTTTCTTAAATACGGTTCCCGTCTACGGTTTGGAGGAGGGGGGCGGGGCTTAATCGCGGCGCCCGCACTCAGCCGTATTCGGGAACCGTATTTAATGCAAGTCTATGAGCCGACCGGAGTGAACCGCAGCCTCCGGTCGGCTTCGTTTTCGGCCGTATGCGGTTTCCCGACCGCAGGCAAAAACGTGGTCGACCAGACTTGCATTAAATACGGTTCCTGAATACGGCTGAGTGCGGGCGCCGCGATTAAGCCCCGCCCCCTCCTCCAAACCGTATACGGGAACCGTATTTAAGAAAACGTGGTGTGAACCCAGCCTAACTCTCCTTTTAAAAGAGCGCTCCTAATCTCAGCTCAATACTTGAATAAAAGACACCTGGGAGCCAGAAATCTTACTAATTGATAGGGGATCAAATACCTTTTTTCATTGAGTAAAATGAAAACCACCATCAAATACTTTTTTCCTTCACTGTATATGTGTGTAAATATAAATACAGTGGGGATCAAAAGTTTGGGCACCCCAGGTAAAAATGTGTATTAATGTGCATAAAGGAGCCAAGGAAAGATGGAAAAATCTCCAAAAGGCATCAAATTACAGATTAGACCTTCTTATAATATGTCAACAAAAGTTACATTTTATTTCCATCATTTACACTTTCAAAATAACAGAAAACAAAAAAATGGCGCCTGCAAAAGTTTGGGCACCCTGCAGAGTTAATATCTTGTACTGTCCCCTTTGGCAAGTATCACAGCTTGTAAACACTTTTTGTAGCAGCCAAGAGTCTTTCAATTCTTGTTTGAGGTATCTTTGCCCATTCTTCCTTACAAAAGTCTTCCAGTTCTTTGAGATTTCTGGGCTGTCTGTCACGCACTGCTCTTTTAAGGTCTATCCATAGATTTTCAATTATGTTGAGGTCAGGAGATTGTGAAGGCCATGGCAAAACCTTCAGTTTACGCCTCTTGATGTAATCCCCTGTGGATTTCGAGGTGTGTTTAGGATCATTATCCATTTGTAGAAGCCATCCTCTCTTTAACTTCAGCTTTTTCACAGATGGCATCAAGTTAGCATCCAAAATTTGCTGAAATTTTGTTGAATCCATTTTTCCTTCTACTTGTGAGATGTTCCCTGTGCCACTGGCTGCAATACAACCCCAAAGCATGATTGATCCATCCCCATGCTTAACAGTTGGACAGAGGTTCTTTTTATTAAATTCTGCTCCCCTTCTTCTCCAACCTTACATTTGCCCATTCCGGCAAAAAAGTTCAATTTTAACCTCATCGGTCCACAGAACTTGTTTCCAAAATGCATCAGGCTTGTCTATATGTTCATTTGCAAAGTTCAAACACTGATTTTTGTGGTGAGGACGTAGAAGAGGTTTTCTTCAGATGACTCTTCCATGAAGACCATATTTGTACAAGTATATCTTTATAGTGGAATAGTGTACCACAACTCCAGTGTCTGCCAGATCTTTCCGGAGGGATTGTGCAGTCAAACGTGGGTTTTGAATTGTTTTTCTCACTATCTTGCGAGCTGTTCTGTGATATTTTCTTGGTCTTCCAGATCTTGCTTTAACTTCCACTGTTCCTGATGACTGCCATTTCTTAATTACATTCCGAACAGAGGATATTGACATCTGAAAACGTTTTGCTATCTTCTTATAGCCTTCTCCAGCTTTGTGAGCGTCAACTATTTTCAGTTTCAGATTTCTAGACAACTGCTTAGAAGAACCCATGGTGCTGATTGTTGGGGCAAGGTCAGATGAGTCTGGGCATTTAAAACCTTTGAGATTGACATCACGTGGTCTTCCCAGATGATGATTGAGAACAATCCATGACACTGGCAGGTCTCAGCTTTGCAAAGGGGGCAGTGCATGCTATAAATTCTGCAGGGTGCGCAAACTTTTGCAGATGCCATTTTTTTGTTTTCTGTTATTTTGAAAATGTAAATGATGGAAATAAAATGTAACTTTTGTTGACATATTATAAGAATGTCTAATCCGTAATTTGATGCCTTTTGGAGATTTTTTCCATCTTTCCTTGGCTTCTTTATGCACATTAATACAAATTTTTACTTGGGGTGCCCAAACTCTTGATCCCCACTGTACCTATATATACAGTCATGGCTGTAAATGTTGGCACCCCTGACATTTTTCTAGAAAATTAGGTATTTCTCACAGAAAAGGATTGCAGAAAAACATGTTTTGCTATACACATGTTTATTCCCTTTGTGTGTATTGGAACTAAACAAAAAAAGGAGGAAAAAAAGCAAATTGGACATAATGTCACCAAACTCCAAAAATGGGCTGGACAAAATTATTGGCACCTTTCAAAACTGTGGAAAAATACGATTGCTTCGAGCATGTGATGTTCCTTTAAACTCACCTGGGGCAAGTAACAGGTGTTGGCAATATAAAAATCACACCTGAAAGCAGGTAAAAAGGAGAGAAGTTCAGAAGAGAACTGTCTGAGGTCTTGAGAACCAAAATTGTGGAAACAATCGCAAGGTTACAAGTCCATCTCCAGAGATCTAGATTTGCCTCTGTCCACAGTGCGCAACAATATCAAGAAGTTTTCCAACCCATGGCACTGTAGATAATCTCCCTGCGCGTGGAGGAGAAAAACTGATGAAAAGTGTCAACGCAGGATAGTCCGGATGGTGGCAAAGCAGCCCCAAACAAGTTCCAAAGATATTCAAGCTGTCCTGCAGGCTCAGGGAGCATCAGTGTCAGCGTTAACTTTCCGTCGACATTTAAATGAAATGAAACGCTATGGAGGAGACCCAGAAGGACCCCACTATGGAGGAGACCCAGGAGGACCCCACTATGGAGGAGACCCAGGAGGACCCCACTATGGAGGAGACCCAGGAGGACCCCACTATGGAGGAGACCCAGGAGGACCCCACTATGGAGGAGACCCAGGAGGACCCCACTATGGAGGAGACCCAGCAGGACCCCACTATGGAGGAGACCCAGCAGGACCCCACTATGGAGGAGACCCAGGAGGACCCCACTATGGAGGAGACCTAGGAGGACCCCACTGCTGATACAGAGACATAAAAAAAAGAGACTACATTTTGCCAAAATGATCTTGAGTAACCAAAATCCTTCTGGGAAAACGTCTTGTGGACAGATGAGGCCAAAATATAGCTTTTTGGTAAAGCAAATCATTCTACTGTTTACCGAAAACGGAATGAGGCCTACAAAGAAAAGAACACAGTACCTACAGTGACATATGGGGGAGGTCAGTGATGTTTTGGGTTGTTTTGCTGCCTCTGGCACTGGGGGCCTTGAATGTGTACAAGACATCATGAAATCTGAGGATTACCAATGGATTTTGGGTCGCACTGTACAGCCCAGTGTCAGAAAGCTGGGTTTGTGTCCGAGATCTTGGGGTCTACCAGCAGGACAATGACCCCAAACATACGTCAAAAAGCCCCAGAAATGGATGACAACAAAGCGCTGGAGAGTTCTGAAGTGTCAGCAATGAGTCCAGATCTAAATCCCATTGATCACCTGTGGAGAGATCTTATAATTACTGTTGGGAAAAGGCGCCGTCCAATAAGAGACCGGGAGCAGTTTGTAAAGGAAGAGTCCAACATTCCGGCTGAGAGGTGTAAGAAGCTTATTGATCGTTATAGGAAGAGTGGTCCAACATTCCGGCTGAGAGGTGTAAGAAGCTTATTGATGCTTATAGGAAGAGTGGTCCAACATTCCGGCTGAGAGGAGTAAGAAGCTTATTGATGGTTATAGGAAGACACTGATTTCACTTATTTTTTGTGCAACCAAATATTAAGTTAAGGGGCCAATAATTTTGTCCAGACCATTTTTGTAGTTTGGTGACATTATGTCCAATTTGCTTTTTTTCCTCCTTTTTTGGTTTAGTTCCAATACACACAAAAGGGAATAAACATGTGTATAGCAAAACCTGTGTTACTGCAATCCTTTCCTGTGAGGAATACTTCATTTGTTTGAAAAATTTCAGGGGTGCCAACATTTACAGCAATGACTGTGTATGTATATATGTATATATATATATATATATATATATATATATATATATATATATATATGTTACAAATATATACACAGGACAGAGAATAGACCATTGACCTCTGGTTGCTGTCTTTGCGTGCAGATGGAGCATTATCATGAATACTGGTGTACAGCGAAATTGTTGCAGCCGTTGCTCCATATGGACCCCGCACATATATAATTGTAATTGGCAAAAATATTCTTTGATTTGCACCCCTTCAGACCTTGCAAAACTACAACTCCCAGCATGTCCGAACAGCCAACGGCTGTTCGGGCATTCTTGGAGTTGTAGTTTTGAAAGTCCACAGTTAAGAGACCACTGTACCGCTTAGACCAAAGTGCCGCAAAAGCGAATAATCCAAGACATTTTTTTTCCTCTTAAAGGGGTTATCCAGGAAAAAACTTTTTTTATATATATCAACTGGCTCCAGAAAGTTAAACAGATTTGTAAATTACTTCTATAAAAAAATATTAATCCTTTCAGTACTTATGAGCTGCTGAAGTTGAGTTGTTCTTTTCTGTCTAAGTGCTCTCTGATGACACCTGTCTCGGGAACCGCCCAGTTTAGAAGCAAATCCCCATAGCAAACCTCTTCTAAACTGGGCGGTTCCCGAGACAGGTGTCATCAGAGAGCACTTAGACAGAAAAGAACAACCTTAACTTCAGAAGCTCATAAGTACTGAAAGGATTAAGATTTTTTAATAGAAGTAATTTACAAATCTGTTTAACTTTCTGGAGCCAGTTGATATATATAAAAAAGTTTTTCCCTGGAATACCCCTTTAATGGCAGAAACTCAGCAAATCATAGCGGCCGGCGATCTGTTGCTTTATTCCCCCCCAAAAAAGTGATGCATCAGCTCAGGGCTACGAGCCGTCCGGTGTCTGGCAGCCATAATAATAAACGGATATTACCAGCCATGAATCTTGGTAACGCTCATCGATCTGCGCTGGAGCGTCCTCGTTCAGCACCGATTTGGGGAAATAGTATGAAAAGCTAATTCTGCGCGGAGGAGACCTCGCCACTCCATCAGCCGCGTCCGCGCGTGGAGTCATTTTAGTCAGAAAAGAGAGAAGAATCGTGACGTGACATTTTTCCGCACATACGCTCGGCGTCACGTATCAACGCAGTATTGGGAAATATTCATCAGATGGAGAACGGTGATAAATGTGAACACGGCTTATATCTGAATATACACAACAGCGCCCCCTTACCATTAAAGATGGTGGTCGTCTGGGCCCGGCTTCAGATTAAGGAGGTGGAGGCGATGGCGGCAACACTTAGTCTGTTGGCATGGAGGCATCGGTCCTGCAGACAGAAGACACAACAGATTTATTAGGCTTATAAAAAAAAAAGACCACTAGGGGTCCCCATACCATACAGAACATAATCCTGTCCGGCTACAGCATCATCTTTGTCCCAGCTGAAGCACAGGCAGGGACAAAGTCTAGGAAGTGAGGGGGTGGGACTAGCTATGTGCTCACTCCTGTCCTATCAGACTGCAGCATGAAAACAGAGAGGAGGAGGTTACAGAGCAGCCTGCAGTGATTGGATGAAGAGACCCAGCACAGCACAGCAGACTCAGGGAGAAAGTGAAATTCTTCACCCCCTGGTCACTATATACAATGTATCCAGAAAGTCTTCACCCCCGGTCACTATATACAATGTATCCAGAAAGTCTTCACCCCCGGTCACTATATGCAATGTATCCAGAAAGTCTTCACCCCCGGTCACTATATACAATGTATCCAGAAAGTCTTCATCCCCAGTCACTATATACAATGTATCCAGAAATTCTTCACCCCCGGTCACTATATACAATGTATCCAGAAAGTCTTCACCCCCCCCCCCCAAGTCACTATATACAATGTATCCAGAAAGTCTTCACCCCCGGTCACTATATACAATGTATCCAGAAAGTCTTCACCCCCGGTCACTATATACAATATATCCAGAAAGTCTTCACCCCTGGTCACTATATACAATGTATCCAGAAAGTCTTCACCCCCGGTCACTATATACAATGTATCCAGAAAGTCTTCACCCCCGGTCACTATATACAATGTATCCAGAAAGTCTTCACCCCCGGTCACTATATACAATGTATCCAGAAAGTCTTCACCCCCGGTCACTATATACAATGTATCCAGAAAGTCTTCACCCTCCCGGTCACTATATACAATGTATCCAGAAAGTCTTCACCCTCCCCCCAGGTCACTATATACAATGTATCCAGAAAGTCTTCACCCCCGGTCACTATATACAATGTATACAGAAAGTCTTCACCCCCCCCCCCCCCGGTCACTATATACAATGTATCCAGAAAGTCTTCACCCCCGGTCACTATATACAATGTATTCAGAAAGTCTTAACCCCCCCCCTCCCCCGGTCACTATATACAATGTCTCCAGAAAGTCTTCACCCCCGAAGTCCAGAATTTGCAAAACTACAACTCCCATCATGCCCTGACACTTACGAATAACACTACAAACCCGATAAAGACTGCGGAACGTGCGGCCGTGATGATCATTTTCATGGAGAATGTTATACTTCAGATAGAAGGTATAAAAATACTGCGCCATTCCATGGCCAGAGTCCCTTACGAGCTCATTTGCTGAAATAGTGCGAATGGCGCGGATCCTTTGTTGGATCAGAATTCGGACCCTCCCCGGAGCTGGATGGAATAATGGCTGAGCCCATGCGGGGGATTACATTCGGGTAATTGATGTCTTTTTATGAGACACCTCTAGTTATTCCACAATTAAGTTTAAGGCCTAAATTTACGCTGTGAAGGTGATATTTCTACCATCTACCAGAACGCCGACGCTGTATTATGGAAGATTACGATTCTCGTACAATTCAATGAAAATGTCAGAATTTTTATGTTTTTTTATTTTTAATTTACAGCAGTGTTTCACAACCAGCGTGCCTCCAGCTGTTGCAAATCTACAACTCTCTGATCTACTCTATAGTGAAGCATCCAACACTTCCATGTGTGCACGCCACAAGGATAAGTGCAGGTAATACCTGATTCAGCAGTTTTACTTCTATGAATCCCTCCCCAAATTGGGAACAAAATAGAAAGAAAAATTGACTTAAAGGGGTACTCTAGTGGAAAACAATTAATTTTATATATATTTTTTAAATCAACTGGGGCCAGGAAGTTAAAAAGATTTGTAAATAACTTCTATATAAAAATCTTAATCCTTCCAGTACTTATCAGCTGCTGTATGCTCCACAGGAAGTTCTTTTCTTTTTGAATTTCCTTTCTGTCACAGTGCTCTCTGCTGCCACCTCTGTCAATGTCAGGAACTGTCCAGAGTAGGAGAGGTTTTCTATGGGGATTTGCTTCTACTCTGGACAGTTCTTGACATGGACAGATGTGTCAGCAGAGAGCACTGTGGTCAGACTGAAAAGAAATGCAAAAAGAAAAGAACTTCCTGTGGAGCATACAGCAGCTGATAAGTACTGGAAGGATTACAATTTTAAATAGAAGTAATTTACAAAGCTGTTTAACTTTCTGGCATCAATTTATTTAAAAGAAAATGTTTTTCCAGTGGAGTACCCCTTTAAGATATAAAAAAATAAAATAAAATTATCACTACAAGACATATACGGTAACTCACTAATACAATGTTAATCACAAATTGTATTGTCTTCAGCATGTTTTTGCTTAAATTACCCCCGACAGGAAGTTGTGTAGCCTTCTCATTGTCAGTGTGGCGTTGTCTCCAACTCCCTGGCTCCTCCCTCTCTCCAGACAGGTAGTTGTGTAGTTCCTCTTATTGTCAGTGTTGTGATGTCTAAACCAGTGTTTCCCAACCAGGGTGCCTCCAGATATTGCAAAACTACAACTCCCAGCATGCCCGGACAGCCAAAGGCTGTCCGGGCATGCTGGGAGTTGTAGTTTTGCAACACCTGGAGGCACACTGGTTGGAAAACACCGGTCTAAACAACCCCTGGCTCGTCCCTCACTCCTGACAGGAAATTGTGTGGTCTTCTCATTGTCAGTGTGGTGTTGTCTCCGCAGCTCCCTGGCTCCTCCCCCTCATCTCACAGGAAGTTGTGTAGTCCTCTCATTGCCGGTGTGGTGTTGCCTCAGCAGCTCCCTGGCTCCTCCCCCTCATCTCACAGGAAGTTGTGTAGTCCTCTCATTGTCAGTGTGGTGTTGTCTCCGCAGCTCCCTGGCTCCTCCCCCTCATCTCACAGGAAGTTGTGTAGTCCTCTCATTGCCGGTGTGGTGTTGCCTCAGCAGCTCCCTGGCTCCTCCCCCTCATCTCACAGGAAGTTGTGTAGTCCTCTCATTGCCGGTGTGGTGTTGCCTCAGCAGCTCCCTGGCTCCTCCCCCTCATCTCACAGCAAGTTGTGTAGTCCTCTCATTGCCGGTGTGGTGTTGTCTCAGCAGCTCTCTGGCTCCTCCCCCTCATCTCACAGGAAGTTGTGTAGTCCGCTCATTGCCAGTGTGGTGTTGTCTCAGCAGCTCCCTGGCTCCTCCCTCTCTTCAGACAGAAAGTCGTGTAGTCTTGTCATTGTTAGTGTGGTATAGCATGGCGATTTGGTTGCTAATGGACAAAAAGTTGATGATTCAATTGTCAAAACAATTATGTATCTTTTTTAAATAAAATACCTAATCCTTCGTGATGTTTTATTTCACTAGAGGTGATAAATGGAGACAAAGAGGGAGATTTATTAAATCCTGTCCAGAGGAAAAGTTGCTGAGTTGCCCATAGCAACCAATCAGATCGCTGCTTTCATTTTTCATAGGCCTTTTCAAAAATGAAAGCAGCGATCTGATTGGTTGCTATGGGCAACTCAGCAACTTTTTCTCTGGACAAGTTTTGATAAATCTCCCCCAAAGCCCCTTGTGTACCAACCCCCCCTGCCCCCCTCCTTTGTTGGCATAAGATTTCATGGCGCAGTTAACTGGCATGCTAATCACCCGTCTGGGAACCGGGGCCAACATGGTAATCACAGCCCCAAAGCCAAACACCGCACCCCCCGAATGGCGAGGAACATTGTGGAGCCGGAGAGGAATGAGAAGGACGACCACTCCATGAACAATGGTGGCACCAAGTGAGGTCACGTCTCTCCCCCATGTGAATTACACAAGAGGACAAATGTCATTACAAACACCACCGACTGCGTCCGTCCGTCCGTCCATGTACAAGTCATGTGATATATCACACAAGTACAAAGAAGATGCGGACAAGTTGGCTTTTCTCAGACGCCATGATGGAAACCCAACAGACCCTACTGAAGCCCATGGAATCCACTGGGTGCTGTTGGCCTGTGAGGGATCAGGCCCGGCTGTTATATACGACGTTCTACTATTATAACCAGGCAGGGTAATGGCAATGATGACACAGATGTGAACAAGACCCTAAGGGTTGTTTTTGGGATCACAATATTGACGCCCTATTCTTGGGACGGGCCATTAATATCAGGTCAGAGGGTTGTCCCAGCGCTGTCCTGATCTGGACGGCCTCTTCTCTGTTTACATCGCTCCACACACGTCCACACGGTACATTAACAAATTCAATTACATACGGTAAAACTGCCCCAAGAATCGCCCCCAAAAGTCTGATACCGATTAATATTGTGACCCCAGAAAATCACTTTAATGGTCCATATATTGGAGCTGAACTTTGTATTGTTTCTAGCAAAAAATGGGAACTTGAGCGACCCATCAGTTTAAGCATGGGATAGGCATAAGGTTATCCTTCATATAAGATAGGGATAGGTATAAGTCTATCCTTCATATAAGATAGAGATAGGTATAAGGCTATCCTTCATATAAGATAGGGATAGGTATAAGGATATCCTTCATATAAGATAGAGATAGGTATAAGGATATCCTTCATATAAGATGGAGATAGGCATAAGACTATCCTTCATATAAGATAGAGATAGGTATAAGGCTATCCTTCATATAAGATAGAGATAGGTATAAGGCTATCCTGCATATAAGATAGGGATAGGTATAAGGCTATCCTTCATATAAGATAGGGATAGGCATAAGGCTATCCTTCATATAAGATAGGGATAGGTATAAGGCTATCCTTCATATAAGATAGGGATAGGCATAAGGATATCCTTCATATAAGATGGAGATAGTTATAAGGCTATCCTTCATATAAGATGGGGATAGGCATACGGCTATCCTTCATATAAGATAGGGATAGGTATAAGGCTATCCTTCACATAAGATAGGGATAGGCATAAGGCTATCCTTCATATAAGATAGGGATAGGCATAAGGCTATCCTTCATATAAGATAGGGATAGTCATAAGGCTTCCCTTCATATAAGATAGAGATAGGTATAAGGCTATCCTTCATTTAAGATATGAATAGATATAAGGCTATGCTTCATATAAGATAGGGATAGGTATAAGGCTATCCTTCATATAAGATAGGGCCAGGGACTATTGATAGGATTCACAATATTGGGCAGACTAGATGGGCCAAATGGTCCTTATCTAACAAATTCTGTTTCTATCTTGTCTGCAACAGTGATAGCGGAGGAATATATATATATACATATATCAGGTGAGATTCAATACTGTGTATTAAGTAACATATAACTTATGGAGTCAGGACTGTGACTATGTTAAAGTATTGTACATGGGGATCAGCTGAAGAAGAGACAAACCCTTCAAAACCCGTTTACACTGTAATTAAATCACTATTATTTTATCCAATCCGTTATTGGTTTATTCGTTATATTAGTATCCCATTGTATCCTGCTGCTCTGAGGATCTGATCTCTGCAAAGTAAAGTATATACAACACTATTATATCACCTGAGGCTTCATTGTCCTATATACCATATACTATGCGTAAAAGCTTGAAAGTCGTCTTCTTCGAGGTGAAGCTTAGTCATTCCGAACATGAAGTTTCTCTTGAATAGTCGCCCGTGTGTAACCCCATTATACTGAGTCAGCGGGTGAGATTTTATTTTTAGTCCCGGCTCTCGTACACAAGTCTTCCCATATGTTTTACTTTGTACGTTGCTTAGGAACGGCTTGGTTCTCACGTATCGCGGCGCATGAATCAATACAAAAAAAAAAATCTCTTCTTGAGAGATAACAGATTGCAGAAATGTAATGGAACCGACAACACGTGGAAGAAGCAATGAGGTCCTGGGCGTACCACCCTTCTCCGGGCCCACTCTGTACCCACTCAGCGGCGCACAATACACCGAGCGCTAATCGTTCAGCCGCGCAAAAGAAAAACACCTTCCGTCTAGTTAAACCTGAGTCTATTATACTTCAGAGCTGTATGCGTTATATAAGTGGGCGCTGCTGGGTAAGGACAATGGTCAGAGCTTATACAGAGAGAAAGGTGGGCAGCAATTTACTTCATATTAAAACCACCTGAAGTTCAAAGACAATGAAGCCGACACAAAAGACAAACCAGACCATTAAAAGCTTAAAAAAGTTTGTCTTAAAGGGAAAGTGTCGCCTAGATTATTATTATTATTATTTTCTGATTAGAGCCGAATACCAAAACAGGTTTTTTTTTTGCTGATCAGTTTTTATGTTCTGATTGTTATTCAATTTTCTCCTGATTTGATGTTTTTGTACATTATTATGGGGGCGGCCATCTTGCCTGAGCTGTGATGTGATTGTGATGAGCTTTACGGCAAACCCTATGAATATAGTCACAATGAACATCCCCAGACATTATTCTTTCTATGGGTGAGGCTTGTTGGCTGCCCTGTGACCTGTACAGAGGTAGTTCTACAGGGAGGGGAGGCCAAGCTCCTATTGTCTTCTTTATCTACAGGGAGGGGGAGGCTGAGCTCCTATTGTCTTTTTTATCTAAAGGGAGAAGGAGGCTGAGCTTTTATTGTCTTCTCTATCTACAGTGGAGAAGGAGGCTGAGTTCCTATTGTCTTCTCTATCTATAGGGAAAGGGGGTAGCTCATATTGTCTTTTCTATCTAAAGGAATGGGGAAGCTGTGCTCCTATTGTCTTTTCTATCTACAGAGGAGGGGAGGCTGAGCTTACATTGTCTTTTATATTTACATGGAGATGGAGGCAGATCTCCTACTGTCTTCTTCATCTACAGAGGAGGGGGCTGAGCTCATATTGTCTTCTCTATCTACAGGGAGGGGGAGCTCCTATTGTCTTCTCTATCTACAAGGAAGGGGAGGTAGCTCATATTGCCTTTTCTATTTACAGGGAGGGGGAGGCTGAGCTCCTACTGTCTTCTCTATCTATAGAGGAGGGGGATGAGCTCATATTGTCTTTTCGATCTACATGTAGGTGGAGGCTGAGCTCCTGTTGTCTTCTCTATCTACAGGGAGGGGGAGGCTGAGCTCCTATTGCTTTCTCTATCTTCTGGTGTCACCTCTCGCTGTAATACTGTACTAATCACTTCCCAGCAGCCTCCTCCTTATCATCACAGACACAACAGGAAGTCTTAGGCCCTAGTGGCCAGAAGGAAAACTGCAAGATTTATCTATAATATAGATCAGTATTTCCCAATCACAGGCATGCGGCTGTTGTAAAACTACAACTCCCAGCATGCCGGAACAGCTGGAGGCACAATAATTGAGAAACAGTGATATAGATATCCAAATGGAAAATTGTGATGACAGGAGTTGTTGCTCTATATTATAGAACATTTACTTACATTTACAATTAACATTTACAATAAATTCAGTTTTGACAATTTTTTTCAAATATAGTAAAATTGATCCGATCACCTGACTGGGATGGGGGCGGTCTAGTTCTTGGATTTTAGCGCTATCTTCCTGTGGGAATGACAGTAGGACAAAGGGCGGCTGCAGCAAGAGACTGAGGGAAGGTGAGTATGGCTTTTTTTTCTATTACTAGTTTCACTACAGCACCAGCAATATAAAACACAATTTGGGCCACACTGGAGTGCCCCTTAAAGGGGTACCCTGCCCCTAGACATCTGATCGCAGGGGTCCCGCTGCTGGGGACCCCCGCAATCTCCCTGCTGCACCCGGTGTTCGTTTAGAGCGTCAGGTGCAGCGTCGGAGGCTTGTGACGTCACGCCCCCTCCCATAGACCTGGATTGAGGGGTCCCGAGCGGGGTGTGGCCATGACGTCACAAGCCTCCACCCCGCATCGTCAGTCATCCGGTACATAGCGAAGTTCGCTCTGAGCACCGGATGTCTGGGGTGAAGCAGGGAGATTGTGGGGGTCCCCACCAGCGGGACCCCTGTGATCAGACATCTTATCCCCTATTATTTATATAGGGGATAAGATGTCTAGGGGCGGAGTACTTCTTTAAAGGGGTAGTCCAGTGGTGAAAAACTTATCCCCTATCCTAAGGATAGGGGATAAGTTTGAGATCGCGTGGGGTCCGACCGCTGGGGCACCCCGCGATCTCTCTGTACGGGGCCCCGGCTCTCTGCCGAGATAGCGGGTGTCGACCCCCGCACGAGGCGGCAGCCGACACGCCCCCTCAATACATCTCAATGGCAGAGCCGGAGATTGCCGAAGGCAGCGCTTCGGCTCTGCCATATAGTGGTAAGGAGGGGGTGTGTCGGCCGCCGCTTCGTGCGGAGGTCGACACGCCCCCTTCCCGCGGGCTGTCGGGGCTCCGTACAGATCGCGGGGGGCCCCAGCGGTCGGACCCCCCGCGATCTGCAACTTATCCCCTATTCTTAAGATAGGGGATAAGTTGTAAACCACTGAGTCACCACTGGACTACTCCTTTAAAGGGGTTATGCGGCATTCTATGCAGGGCTGCGTCTCCAGTCTCAGAAAGCTCTTTGTTTCCGGGAATGGGGACGTGACGACCCCAGTCCCGAAAACAAGGAACTTACCGAGAGGTCTTTGGCCGGAATACCCCTTTAAAAGCTTTTCTATGATGGTTTCACCTCCATCAATCTTCCCCATAATGTGGTGCGCGGCATGTCTTTTCTTATTGGCCAAAAATTGCACCAGAAGTCCAGCACCAGTGCATCATGTGAGGTTTCCGGCAGGGCCACAGAAGAGGTTTTCTAAACAATGATCTATAATACGGTTCTTACGATCAGCCTCGCACAATGAAGAAAGTTACCGGCAGCTTCAAGGACCATCGGTTTAAAGGGGTTCTCCACTAAAAAAAAACTTTTTTATTTTTTTTAAATCAACTAGTCCCAGAAAGTTAAACAGATTTGTAAATGACTTCTATTTAAAAATCTTAATCCTTCCAGTACTTATTAGCTGCTGTATACTACAGAGGAAATTATTTTCTTTTTGGAACACAGTGCTCTCTGCTGACATCACGAGCACAGTGCTCTCTGCTGACATCTCTGTTCAGAGCAGCGTATGTTTTCTATGGGAATTTTCTCCTACTCTGGACAGTTCTTAAAATGGACAAAGATGTCAGCAGAGAGCACTGTGGTCATGATGTCAGCAGAGAGCACTGTGTTCCAAAAAGAAAAGAATTTCCTCTGTAGTATTCAGCAGCTAATAAGTACTGGAAGGATTAAGATTTTTAATAATAGTAATTTACAAATCTGTTTAACTTTCTGGCACCAGTTGATTAAAAAAAAAAAGCTTTCCATTGGAGTACCGCTTTAATCCTCCCAGTACTTCTTAGCTGCTGTATACTCCACAGGAAGTTCTTTTCTTTTTTAATTTCTTTTCTGTCTGACCACAGTGCTCTCTGCTGACACCTCTGTCCATTTCAGGAACTGTCCAGAGTAGAAGAGGTTTTCTATGCGGATATGTTCCTGCTCTTGACAGTTCCTGACATGGACAGAGGAAGCAACAGAGAGCACTGTGGTCAGACTGGAAAGAAATTCATAATGAAAAGAACTTCCTGTGGAGCATATAGCAGCTGATAAGTACTGAAAGGATGAAGATTTTAAAATAGAAGTAATTCACAAATCTGTTTAACGTTCTGGCACCAGTTGGTTTAAAAAAAAATAGTTTTTGACCTTTAATACATCAGTGCTCGCCAGGACACCTATCAATCCCGCCATATAGGGAGAAGCTATTAAAAGATAACCCCGCCGTGCTGAAGAGGTTCAGTCCCTGTTCCATAGGTAACAATACGGCTGTTATCGATTGTTTCAGTCCGTCCATTGTCCGTACTATAGAGCGCGGCCCGCGCAGCAACAGATGATTTCCTCAGTTAATGAAATATTAATTTACCCCGCCGTATAGCTCGCGGTTCTGTAGACCATATCCACTTTTAGGGCCATAGATCACAGAATCCATTGTGGTGGCCCAGTACGGGAGGTGTCACCCAATGCTCCTGCTGTCCTGTCAGGCAGCCTCCTTCAGTGTCCCCAAGGCCCCTGCACTTGTTTCCCCATGTAAAGTGTTACAAAATGTGTTGTATATTTAATAGTTATGTCATGTGATTGCTACCAAGGAAGTACCAGTGACCAGGTGATCCCAGGGGTGACCTATGGCCTCCCTGCTAGTCTCCCCCATATAATGACCGATGGGCTCCCTGCTAGTCTCCCCCTACAGTGACCTATGGGCTCCCTGCTAGTCTCCCCCATATAATGACCTATGGGCTCCCTGCTAGTCTCCACCATATAATGACCTATGGGCTCCCTGCTAGTCTCCCCCATATAATGACCTATGGGCTCCCTGCTAGTCTCCCCCCCATACAGTGACCTATGGGCTCCCTGCTAGTCTCCCCCATATAATGACCTATGGGCTCCCTGCTAGCCTCCCCCATATAATGACCTATGGGCTCCCTGCTAGTCTCCCCCATATAATGACCGATGGACTCCCTGCTAGTCTCCCCATATAATGACTGATGGGCTCCCTGCTAGTCTCCCCATATAATGACCTATGGGCTCCCTGCTAGTCTCCCCCATATAATGACCGATGGACTCCCTGCTAGTCTCCCCATATAATGACTGATGGGCTCCCTGCTAGTCTCCCCATATAATGACCTATGGGCTCCCTGCTAGTCTCCCCCATATAAGTCCTGGGTAGAGCTTCTCTCTCTTCTGCTGAAGTCCAGTGCAGTCGCCTAGTGTGTGTATCCAGAGTGTTGGAGACCTCAAAGTCCAGTCCTGCAGCCACCATCAAGTCAAGTAAGATAAAGTCACAGCTTTCTGAGTCAAGTCAGCATGGTCTGCATTCAATTGTCCAGTCCTACTACAAGTCCCAGCAAGCCCTTAAGGTCTTTGTGTCACTGGTCACCTCCTTGGGCCCTGGCTGAACTGTATAGACTTTACCATCTGTCTACCCTCAGTAAATCTTCCGTTGTCCGTAACTTCGCGCCGTAGTCTTTATTGCCCCCGTGCCTAGCCCAGGATCCAGCGGCATATCTTCGGGTGGTTATAGGCTAAACCACGCCCTGGTGTCACGAATACAAGGGGTTCATGCCATCTGCCCTAGGATAACAACATCTGCTCTGCACCAAACACCCCACCACAACACCATCTCTCCGAACGACATTCCAGTATTTCCTCTATAGAGATCAATTCGCAGCTGAGATTTGCTTCTTCTGATGTCTCACAATGGGGTCAGGTTGGGTCGAACCATTAAAGAAAATATGTCGGCCACTGTGATCCTCAAAAACTATTACGGCTAATAGTGGGGGCAAATAAGGCATGTGGGGGGATAGAAGGTTAAACATATCTGTGATCCACATCCCCAGCACTAGCATAAAGGAGAAAATATGGAAATGGAATGTTGAGAATGCAGAGTTTGTTACAGAGCATTACTGAACAAACAGCCCAGGGACAGGCCAGGGATAGTACGAAGCAGTGTTAGGTTATTAAAAATATATATCCCGAGCTTTGAACATCTCATCACCATAAAATCCATCATCACAAAATAGAAAGAATATTACAATAGAATATGACAAGGTCGCCCAAACTGACAAGCCGGGCAAGGGGGGAATTTATCAGAGAAGCAACCAAGAGGCCCGTGGTGCAAAGATCAACAGCTGAGGAGGGAGAATCTGTCCTCAGGACAACTATTAGTCATGGGCAACAGGGGCAAGAAGAAAGAGGTTGGTAACAGTGAGCCACAGGAAATCATATGTGGAGTTTGCCATAAGCCAAAAAGACAAAAACATAAGGAAGAAGGGGCTCTGGCCCGATGAGACCAAAATTAAACTTCACACCCAACACTTCCCATCTCCCTGAGCACACCATCACCCTGAGCACACCATCACACCCAACACTGCCCATCACCCTGAGCCAACCATCACACCCAACACTGCCCATCACCCTGAGCACACCATCACACCCAACACTGCCCATCATCCTGAGCACACCATCACACCCAACACTGCCCATCACCCTGAGCACACCATCACACCCAACACTGCACATCACCCTGTGCACACCATCACACCCAACACTGCCCATCCCCCTGAGCCCACCATCACACCCAACACTGCCCATCACCCTGAGCCCACCATCACACCCAACACTGCCCATCCCCCTGAGCACAGCATCACACCCAACACTGCCCATCACCCTAAGCACACCATCACACCCAACACTGCCCATCACCCTGAGCACACCATCACACCCAACACTGCCCATCACCCTGAGCACACCATCACACCCAATACTCCCAATCACCCTGAGCCCACCATCACACCCAACACTGCCCATCACCCTGAGCACACCATCACACCCAACACTGCCCATCACCCTGAGTACACCATCACACCCAACACTGCCCATCACCCTGAGCACACCATCACACCCAACACTGCCCATCACCCTGAGCACACCATCACACCCAACACTGCCCATCACCCTGAGCCCACCATCACACCCAACACTGCCCATCCCCCTGAGCACAGCATCACACCCAACACTGCACATCACCCTGAGCACACCATCACACCCAACACTGCCCATCAACCTGAGCACACCATCACACCCAACACTGCCCATCACTTTGAGCACACCATCACACCCAACACTGCCCATCACTTTGAGCACACCATCACACCCAACACTGCCCATCACCCTGAGAACACCATCACACCAAACACTGCCCATCACCCTGAGCAAACCATCACACCCAACACTGCCCATCACCCTGAGCACACCATCACACCCAACACTGCCCATCATCCTGACCACACCATCACACCCAACACTGCCCATCATCCTGAGCACACCATCACACCCAACACTGCCCATCACCCTGAGCCCACCATCATACCCAAAACTGCACATCACCCTGAGCCCACCATCACACCCAACTCTGCCCATCACCCTGACCACACCATCACACCCAACACTGCCCATCATCCTGACCACACCATCCCACCCAACACTGCCCATCATCCTGACCACACCATCACACCCAACACTGCCCATCATCCTGACCACACCATAACACCCCACACTGCCCATCACCCTGAGCACACCATCACACCCAACACTGCACATCACCCTGAGCACTCCATCTTCCAACACTGCCGATCACCCTGAGCCCACCATCACACCCAACACTGCCCATCACCCTGAGCCCATCACACCCAACACTGCCCATCACCCTGAGCCCACCATCACACCCAACACTGCCCATCCCCCTGAGCACACCATCACACCCAACACTGCCCATCACCCTAAGCACACCCTCACACCCAACACTGGCCTTCCCCCTGAGCACACCATCACACCCAACACTGCCCATCATCCTGAGCACACCATCACACCCAACACTGCCCATCACCCTGAGCACACCATCACACCCAACACTGCCCATCATCCTGAGCAAACCTTTACACCCAACACTGCCCATCACCCTGAGCACACCATCACACCCAACACTGCCCATCATCCTGAGCAAACCTTTACACCCAACACTACCCATCACCCTGAGCCCACCATCACACCCAACACTGCCCATCATCCTGACCACACCATCACACCCAACAATGCCCATCATCCTGAGCCCACCATCACACCTAACACTGCCCATCACCCTGAGAACAACATCACACCCAAGACTGCCCATCACCCTGAGTCCACCATCACACCCAACACTGCCCATTATCCTGAGCACACCATCACACCCAACACTGCCCATCATCCTAACCACACCATGACACCCAACACTGCCCATCAACCTGAGCCCACCATCACACCCAACACTGGCCATCACACCGAAATAGAAGACCCATTGACTTCAATGGGATTCGGACGCTGAATTCTTTTGATTCTGTTCATTGTTTTGGCAGAGTTGTTGTTGCTCATTGTTGAGCAGAGTCCTATTGTTTCCGATGGGGTTCTGCTGCTCTGTGCACACTGCAGAATTCTTATTCAATTATTTTGATTCTGTTCATTCTTTTGGCGGACGTCCGCCAAAAGAATGAACAGAATCAAAATAATTGAATAAGAATTCTGCAGTGTGCACAGAGCAGCAGAACCCCATCGGAAACAATAGGACTCTGCTACAAGAGGAATTCCGCCGGCTGAATTTTACCCGTGTGTACCGGCCCTACCAAGAGCAAAAAGGACAAAGAGTCTAATGGGGGGTAATTACTTTAATGCATTCAGCTGCGACTCCTGGGATAAGAGATAACTTCGATCCCAGCTGTTTAACCCTGTAGATGCCATGGACTATGTATGAAACTATGTATGAAAGTTCAGCTAATATCTCAGGAGAAGAAAAACCAACAACCTGAACCCCGGGCCCCGAGCTGTACAGAAAGTGTGGCCCCCGGGACACATATTTACAGGCGTAAAGGTGACTATAGTAACCAGAATAGGAAGGCGGAGGGATGAGCGCCGCAGGCTGTAAGTCTTTTTTTATTACAACATTAATTATATCTGTATAATAAATTGGTAAAAAAGGAAAAAAAATTATTTGGCTCCTAAATTCATAAGTTTAAGAGTCAACGACACTTAGGTCATTTTTATTTATTTATTTATTGTTTATTTATTACTTTTTGTCTGGAACGCTGCGACGCACGGCTAAATAAAAAAATAAAGTTATAGCTCGTGGAATGCTGCACCAGAAAGAAATTTTTTTGCTATAAAATTAGCAAAATAGTAAAACATAAAAAAAATATAAGTACAGAAAATCCATTTATTTGGGGGGGGGGGGGGGGGGGGGTCAGTTCTTGGATGAGCAGTTGCTCAGTACTACAATTCCCAGAATGCTTTCCCTCAGTTCTTTATCACAGTTCTCCCCCAACCCTGCCTAGTCCCCTCCCACAGCACTCCTGTCAGTCCCCCCCAAGAGCTGTTGCAGAACATTTCAATACACAGCAGACTAGTCCACAATTAGTGAGGTATTGCAGTATTCATTCCCTGTCTGCTCCTTTTCCTGTGACATTGCTCAGCACAAGGCAGCATGCTGTAACCACACACCTCATTCCTCCCTAAATGATCCAATAAAAAAAAAAAAAAAAAAAAAAAAATATATATATATATATGACAGGGTGATGGTGATGTAGACTGAACGGGCTGGTCAGATGTGATAATATCCATTGCCTTCTGAGAGAGAAGAACAGGCAGGAGCCAGGGAGCTGCTGAGACAACACCACATTAACAATGAAAGGACAACATAACTTCCTGTCGAGAGAGAGAGAGAGCAAGCGAAGTGTTTACCAGCAAGTGACGCGTCTACACAGAGAAGAGGAGGAGCGTCCATTGTGTATTGGAATGAACCTGGGAGTGACGTGAGACCAGAGCAGATCGCAGGACAGCGGGGCGGCCATCGTACTGAACATATATCAGTGTCATCCATTCTAATGTTACAACAACTTTTTATCTGGTTGGAAAACCCCATTAACTTCTAGACATATTGCAACAGTATATTTCTTTCTCAGTTTCTCATCTATATTGTCGATAAAGGGATACTCCGCTGCTAGACATCCTTTGGATAGGGGATAAGATGTCTGATTGCGGGGGTCCACCCCGCAATCTCCCGCAGCACACGGCATTCTAAACAAACACTGGGTTCCTGCGGCAGCGGTCGTGGCATCATGTCCCGCCCTCTTCATTCGTGTCTATGGGAGGGGTGTGTCAGTCGACATGACATGAATGGAGGGGGCGTGGTGTGACATCACGAGGGGGCGTGGTGTGACATCACGAGGGGGCGTGGCCATCACGATCACGGCCTCCGGCTCAAAGCGTTCTGAACAAAATGTTCAGCACGTTGGAGTAGCGGAGTACCCCTTTAAGGTTCAGAGTAATGTGTGATATTGGTAAGGATTTTAAGAAAAAAAATTGCAAAACAACTCACATAACTAAAAAAAAAAACCTTCACGCGCCCATCCCCCGAATGGTGAACACTGATCTTTCCGAACGCCTCAGGATTACAGTAAAGGGCTGCGGTCCACAGATGGGGGGGGGGGGGGGGTCTTCCTTTTAGAGCAGATGCTGATTTGACTTCTATCCCCAGTCATGTTTCAATTTTTTTTATTTCTATTTTTTTTATATATAAGGGAAAGACAATAACTTAGAGGCCTCTATTGGGCTACGTTCACACGGCGGAATTCAGCTCACATTCAGTTCTGCAGCGGAACTTTTGCATAATTGCGGAGGAAATTCAGACGGAATTTCTGTGTGATCACAACTAAAAATTCAGCCAAAATTCCAAGACCTGTTAAAGGGGTACTCCGGTGGAAAATACATTTTTTCAAATCAACTGATGCCAGAAAGTTATACAAATGTATTAATTACTTCTACTTAATAATCTTTATCCTTCCGGTACTTAGCTGCTGTATGCTCCACAGGAAGTTGTGTAGTTCTTTCCAGTCTGACCACAGTGCTCTCTGCTGCCACCTCTGTCCATGCCAGGAACTGTCCAGAGCAGGAGCAAATCCCCATAGAAAACCTCTCCTGCTCTGGACAATTCCTGACACAGAGGTGGCAGCAGAGAGCACTGTGGTCAGACTGGAAAGAACTACACAACTTCCTGTGGAGTATACAGCAGCTGATAAGTACTGGAAGGATTAAGATTTTGTAATAGAAGTAATTTACAAATCTGTTTAACTTTCTGGTACCAGTTGATTTAAATTAGTTTTCCACCGGAGTACCCCTTTAAAGGGGTACTCCGCTGCTCAGCATTTGGAACAAACTGTTCCGAATGCTGGAGCCGGGAGCTTGTTACGTCATAGCCCCACCCCCTCATGACGTCACACTCTGCCCCCTCAATGCAAGTCTATGGGAGGGGGCGTGACGGCTGTCCGGGCATGCTGGGAGTTGAAGTTTTGCAACATCTGGAGGACAGCAGTTTAAAGACCACTGCACAAAGGGATTAGATGAGAGGGAAGCCTTGAATTATCTTTCAGGGACAGTGAGGATCCTCTGGAGAAGGAAGACAGGCTTTTGGCTGTGCGGGCATGTTGAGAGTTGAAGTTTTGCTACATTTGGAGGACCGGCGTTTGAGATCACTGCCTAAGAGGGACAGTTTTCTTTCTTTTCTTTAATACCTATACGTTTGTACCTGCTGTACCATTTGGCTTTCCTCTTCCTTATGTTTTTATTATGTTATTTTATTTTGTCTTTTTTCAATAAAATTTCAATGACTTGATCCTCTTCCTCGTAGAAGTTATTTGTCATTACACCCCCCCCCCCCCCATATTATTTGTTAGGAGCTAAAGCCGTTGTATTTCGAAACAGATAATTGCGTTTCAGCATAAATAAAAAACACGAAGGTCCCAGAGTAACAAGTCTAAAAATGGAGACATCCAGGTCAGCGCCGGCCGCATTTATCGCCTTCAGAAAACGAAACTATTGTGCCTGACCCCGAGTGGAGGTCACATGGTTATAGAGAAACCCCTCAGCGGACGCCCGGAGCCCTCCGATCGCTTTATAACCTTCCCCGACTGATACATTCACTTTACTCTGCTGAAAAGATTTTAATAAGCTTCACATGAGCGGAATATGGCACCATTACTGCGTCTGTATTACGGCCACAAGTCCTGACTAATTGCCCAAAATGACAGATTCACAGTAATGCCGTCCGGTCAGGTCACTGCATCCGAACATCTGGGAGAAACTTAAAGGGAAAGTTTCTTCTTATTTATTTTATTTTACTAATTAAAGACAAATACAGATACATATTCCTCTCCGCATTATACGCTTTACACAAGGCTGCACGGAGAATAGTCTGGAGCGGACTCATTGACTTCTATGGGAGAGTATAGTGGGTATGCTCTGTGACCGTACCAAAAAGAAAATCTATTTTTTTGTCCATTGACAAAAAAAAAATGTGAAATTTTAAAGGAGTAGTCTGATTTTATATACAGGATAGGGGATAAGTTATAAATCACGGAGGGGGGCGGGGGGGGGGGGCCAAGTGCTGGGGCCCCCTTCATATACCTCTATGGGACAGCCAAAGATAGCCGAACGGATCTCCCATAGAAATTCTGAGATATATGGTGATATATGTGGCTTTGGACGGGGGGAGGGTCGCACTCAATGGGAGAGCTGGGGCCCCATACAGGAGAGGGCTCGAACCCCCCGCGATCTAAAACTTATTTCCCATCCTGCTGCGGATAGAAGATACGTTTTTACCAATGAGACTGCTGCTTTAATGGTCGGTTTTAACAAACAGTGAGAGACAGAATAACAACAAGAAATTGATTTGCATTTTAGTTAAAGTATTTGACCCCCTCTCAATCAGTAAAATTTTTGTCTCCCAGGAGTCTTTTATACAGGTAAGGAGTTGAGATTAGGAGCACTCTCTTAAAGGGAGAGTTACCTGTATAAAAGACACTTTTCCCTAGAATCAATCAGATTCAAAACTCTCCGCCATGGCCAAGACCAAAGAGCTGTCCAAGGATGTCAGGGACAAGATGGTAGAACTACACAAGTTTGGAATGGGCTATAAGACCATCACCAAGACCAGAGCATCACCATCCCCAAGACCGTCCCCAAAACCCTCCCCAAGACTATCCCCAAGACTATCCCCAAGACTATCCCCAAGACTATCCCCAAGACTATCCCCAAGACTATCCCCAAGACCACCGCCAAGACCACCACCAATAGGACCATCGCCAAGACCATCGCCAAGACCATCGCCAAAACCACCACCAAGACCATCACCATCACCAAGACCATGCCCAAGACCAGCATTAAGACCATCACCAAAACCACCACCAAAACCACCGCCAAGACCACCGCCAAGACCACCGCCAAGACCACCGCCAAGACCACCGCCAAGACCACCGCCAAGACCATCGTCAAGACCATCGTCAAGACCACCACCAAGCAGCTTGGAGAGAAGTTTATAACAGTCGGCGCGAATATTATAACACAAAATATTAGTCCAGCTCCCTCCCTGCACTACAAAGCGCATATTGCAGCCAAATCACTTAAAACAAGAAAACAAAAATGTATAAGAACAAAAACAAAAAGTGCATAAACATACGAAAGGAGAACGCAGTGCGAGGCCCAGGATGACGCCACCGTGATGCGCATTTCTGTACACAACCTCCCCCGCAGTAATACTTATCCCTGTGACACAACAATCGGGAAGGAATCATGATGCGGCAGACACATAGAGCACTGAACTGTATCATGTGGAGGTCACGGCGACACGTGCCACCTACCTAACCCGTGTACAGACCACGTCCACGCTTCATGGTAGCAGGACCCCCTAAAGGCAGAGGCCTCAGCAGCAGGATAATGCCTCCAGACACACTGCAGACACTGGTCAGGAAAGAGGGACATGACAGAGAGATGAAGATGGTGACTCTGCAGATCTCATCCAATCATCATCTGTGGGATGTGCTTGGGGTTCTCACCTGGACGGTATTTATCCAACCAATCCTCCAACTCCTGGAATGTTGCACCATATGCTATACCAGTGTTTCCCAACCAGTACGGTATAGTGCTGTAATAGTACGGTATAGTGCTGTAATAGTACGGTATATAGTGCTGTAATAGTACGGTATAGTGCTGTAATAATACGGTATATAGTGCTGTAATAGTACGGTATATAGTGCTGTAATAGTACGGTATAGTGCTGTAATAATACGGTATATAGTGCTGTAATAGTACGGTATATAGTGCTGTAATAGTACGGTATAGTGATGTAATAGTACGGTATATAGTGCTGTAATAGTACGGTATAGTGCTGTAATAGTACGGTATAGTGCTGTAATAGTACGGTATATAGTGCTGTAATAGTACGGTATATAGTGCTGTAATAGCACGGTATATAGTGCTGTAATAGTACGGTATAGGGCTGTAATAGTATTGTATAGTGATGTAATAGTATGGTATATAGTGCTGTAATAGTACGGTATAGTGCTGTAATAGTACGGTATAGTGATTTAATAGTACCTTATAGTGATGCAATAGATCGGTATATAGGGATGTAATAGTACGGTATAGTGATGTAATAGTACTGTATAGTGATGCAATAGAACGGTATATAGGGATGTAATAGTACTGTATAGTGCTGTAATAGTACGGTATAGTGCTGTAATAGTACGGTATCGTGCTGTAATAGTACGGTATATAGTGCTGTAATACTACGGTATAGTGATGTAATAGTACGGTATATAGTGCCGTAATAGTACGGTATAGTGCCGTAATAGTACGGTATAGTGCCGTAATAGTACGGTATAGTGGCGTAATAGTACGGTATAGTGGCGTAATAGTACGGTATAGTGGCGTAATAGTACGGTATAGTGGCGTAATAGTACGGTATAGTGGCGTAATAGTACGGTATAGTGGCGTAATAGTACGGTATAGTGCTGTAATAGTACGGTATAGTGCTGTAATAGTACGGTATATAGTGCTGTAATAGTACGGTATATAGTGCTGTAATAGCACGGTATATAGTGCTGTAATAGTACGGTATAGGGCTGTAATAGTATTGTATAGTGATGTAATAGTACGGTATAGTGCTGTAATAGTACGGTATAGTGATTTAATAGTACCTTATAGTGATGCAATAGAACGGTATATAGGGATGTAATAGTACGGTATAGTGATGTAATAGTACTGTATAGTGATGCAATAGAACGGTATATAGGGATGTAATAGTACTGTATAGTGCTGTAATAGTACGGTATAGTGCTGTAATAGTACGGTATCGTGCTGTAATAGTACGGTATATAGTGCTGTAATACTACGGTATAGTGATGTAATAGTACGGTATATAGTGCCGTAATAGTACGGTATAGTGCCGTAATAGTACGGTATAGTGCCGTAATAGTACGGTATAGTGCCGTAATAGTACGGTATAGTGGCGTAATAGTACGGTATAGTGGCGTAATAGTACGGTATAGTGGCGTAATAGTACGGTATAGTGGCGTAATAGTACGGTATAGTGGCGTAATAGTACGGTATAGTGGCGTAATAGTACGGTATAGTGCTGTAATAGTACGGTATAGTGCTGTAATAGTACGGTATATAGTGCTGTAATAGTACGGTATATAGTGCTGTAATAGCACGGTATATAGTGCTGTAATAGTACGGTATAGGGCTGTAATAGTATTGTATAGTGATGTAATAGTACGGTATAGTGCTGTAATAGTACGGTATAGTGATTTAATAGTACCTTATAGTGATGCAATAGAACGGTATATAGGGATGTAATAGTACGGTATAGTGATGTAATAGTACTGTATAGTGATGCAATAGAACGGTATATAGGGATGTAATAGTACTGTATAGTGCTGTAATAGTACGGTATAGTGCTGTAATAGTACGGTATCGTGCTGTAATAGTACGGTATAGTGCTGTAATAGTACGGTATATAGTGCCGTAATAGTACGGTATAGTGCCGTAATAGTACGGTATAGTGCCGTAATAGTACGGTATAGTGCCGTAATAGTACGGTATAGTGCCGTAATAGTACGGTATAGTGCCGTAATAGTACGGTATAGTGCCGTAATAGTACGGTATAGTGCCGTAATAGTACGGTATAGTGGCGTAATAGTACGGTATAGTGGCGTAATAGTACGGTATAGTGGCGTAATAGTACGGTATAGTGGCGTAATAGTACGGTATAGTGGCGTAATAGTACGGTATAGTGGCGTAATAGTACGGTATAGTGGCGTAATAGTACGGTATAGTGGCGTAATAGTACGGTATAGTGATGTAATAGTACGGTATATAGTGCTGTAATAGTACGGTATATAGTGCTGTAATAGTACGGTATATAGTGCTGTAATAGTACGGTATATAGTGCTGTAATAGTACGGTATATAGTGCTGTAATAGCACGGTATAGTGCCGTAATAGTATTGTATAGTGATGAAATAGTAAGGTATAGTGCTGTAATAGTACGGTATATAGTGCTGTAATAGCACGGTATAGAGCCGTAATAGCCCGGTATAGTGCCGTAATAGCACGGTATAGTGATGTAATAGTACGGTATATAGTGCTGTAATAGTGCGGCATAGTGAAGTAATAGTACGGTATAGTGATGTAATAGTATGGTATATAGTGCTGTAATAGTACGGTATAGTAATGTAATAGTACGGTATAGCGCTGTAATAGTACGGTATAGCGCTGTAATAGTACGGTATAGTGCTGTAATAGTACGGTATATAGTGATGTAATAGTACGGTATATAGTGATGTAAAAGTATGGTATATAGTGCTGTAATAGCACGGTATAGTGATGTAATAGTACGGTATATAGTGCTGTAATAGTGCGGCATAGTGAAGTAATAGTACGGTATAGTGATGTAATAGTATGGTATATAGTGCTGTAATAGTACGGTATAGTAATGTAATAGTACGGTATAGCGCTGTAATAGTACGGTATAGCGCTGTAATAGTACGGTATAGTGCTGTAATAGTACGGTATATAGTGATGTAATAGTACGGTATATAGTGATGTAATAGTATGGTATATAGTGCTGTAATAGTACGGTATAGTGATGTAATAGTACGGTATAGCGCTGTAATAGTACGGTATAGTGCTATAATTGTACGGTATAGTGATGTAATAGTACGGTATATAGTGATGTAATAGTACGGTATATAGTGATGTGTATAGTGATGTAATAGTACGGTATATAGTGATGTAATAGTACGGTATATAGTGATGTGTATAGTATGGTATATAGTGATGTAATAGTACGGTATAGTACTGTAATAGTACGGTATAGTACTGTAATAGTACGGTATAGTGCTGTAATAGTACGGTATATAGTGATGTAATAGTACGGTATATAGTGATGTGTATAGTGATGTAATAGTATGGTATATAGTGATGTAATAGTACGGTATATAGTGATGTGTATAGTGATGTAATAGTACGGTATATAGTGATGTAATAGTACGGTATATAGTGATGTATATAGTGATGTAATAGTATGGTATATAGTGATGTAATAGTACGGTATAACGCTGTAATAATATGGCCGATGCGGTTTACACTTCATTGCCGTCTATAAATAAAGACAAACGCACCAGATCTCAGAGACAGGAATCTATTTAGAATGTGGGTTAAACGGTTTCCTAATATCTATGTATCCCAGTGAGCAGAACAGGAAACCACCGCCATCCCCTACAGATGAGAAGACGCCATTATTTATGATCTAACAAGGGTAGAAGCAGAGGAAGCGATGAAGACTCTACACGTCAGGACCATCCACAGCACGAAGACAATGGGGGAAAAGAGCAAAACTACATTATATGGGATTATAAGGGACATTAGGAACATCTTCCTGGTTAGTAATGACAATTGGGGAGATTTATCAGAGCTGTCTATGTCCCGCATCAATATAGACCAAACTACAGAGGGTTAGGCCGGTCTATTGTGCGCCTAATTTATCCAAAGTCACACGGCTCTTGATAAATTCCGTGCATGGACTTCGGGATCTATACTTTAGACTGTATATAAACCTGCTCCAGCACCGTCTGACATTTCGGCGTACTCTCAGCCGATGCGACTTGTCGCCAAAAAAGTCTCTTTTGATAAGTTCAGCACCAATGCATTTTTCTGTCTAAAATAGACTTGCATGCATCATGTTCTAAAAATCCTCTAAAGCAAAAGTCGCAGAAAAGTCGCACATATTTAGACTGCGACTTTCTGTGCAACAAATTTAGACAGGAAAAAACAGTCTAAATCCTTTGATAAATCTCCCCCAATGTCTCCACATATACAAAATTAAATTGAGCAGGTCAGACAGCCTTTTCGACTGCCCAATCATGCTTGGAGTTGTAGTTTTACAACAGCTGGAGAGCCACAGGTTAGGGAACATTAATCTACTGACTCCATAGAGAAAAAAGTGCTGGAACCTCTGCATGACAACAATGACGGCGCTTAACAAACCATCATTGACTTTAATGGAGTCCACTGGGCTTCCATCATGACTTTCCACTATGGTGGCCGGTGTTTTATTAGTCAAAATGTGTGTGTGCAGCTCCCTATGTGTGTGTGCAGTATGGGATGTGTGTGTGCAGTATGGGATGTGTGTGTGCAGTATGGGATGTGTGTGCAGTATGGGATGTGTGTGTGTGCAGTATGGGATGTGTGTGTGTGTGTGCAGTATGGGATGTGTGTGTGTGTGTGCAGTATGGGATGTGTGTGTGTGTGTGCAGTATGGGATGTGTGTGCAGTATGAGATGTGTGTGCAGTATGGGATGTGTGTGTGTGCAGTATGGGATGTGTGTGTGTGTGCAGTATGGGATGTGTGTGTGTGCAGTATGGGATGTGTGTGTGCGCAGTATGAGATGTGTGTGTGTGTAGTATGAGATGTGTGTGTGCAGTATGAGATGTGTGTGTGCGCAGTATGAGATGTGTGTGTGTGCAGTATGAGATGTGTGTGTGTGCAGTATGAGATGTGTGTGTGCAGTATGAGATGTGTGTGTGTGCAGTATGGGATGTGTGTGTGTGCAGTATGAGATGTGTGTGTGCAGTATGAGATGTGTGTGTGCAGTATGAGATGTGTGTGTGCAGTATGAGATGTGTGTGTGTACAGTATGAGATGTGTGTGTGCAGTATGAGATGTGTGTGTGCAGTATGAGATGTGTGTGTGCAGTATGAGATGTGTGTGTGTGTGTGCAGTATGCGGTGTGTGTGCGCAGTATGGGGTGTGTGTGCGCAGTATGGGGTGTGTGTGCGCAGTATGGGGTGTGTGTGCGCAGTATGGGGTGTGTGCGCAGTATGGGGGGTGTGTGCGCAGTATGGGGTGTGTGTGCGCAGTATGGGGTGTGTGTGCGCAGTATGAGGTGTGTGTGCAGTATGAGGTGTGTGCAGTATGAGATATTTGTGTGTGCAGTATGGGATGTGTGTGTGCAGCTCCCTATGTCTGTGTGTATCCAGCATGCTATCTGTTTGTGCAGCTCCCTATGTATGTGTGCAGTATGGGGTGTGTGTGCAGATCCCTATGTATGTGTGCAGTATGGAATGTGTGTGCAGCTCCATATGTATGTGTACAGTATGGGATGTGTGTGTGCAGCTCCCTATGTATGTGTGCAGTATGGGATGTGTGTGTGCAGCTCCCTATGTATGTGTGCAGTATGGGATGTGTGTGTGCAGTATGGGATGTGTGTGTGCAGTATGGGATGTGTGTGTGCAGCCCCATATGTATGTGTGCAGTATGGAATGTGTGTACAGCTCCATATGTGTGTGCAGTAAGGGATGTGTGTGTGCAGCTCCATATGTATGTGTGCAGTATGGGATGTGTGTGTGCAGTATGTAATGTGTGTGTGCAGTATGAGATATGTGTGTGTGCAGTATGGAATGTGTGTGTGCAGCTCCCTATGTATGTGTGCAGTATGGAATGTGTGTACAGCTCCATATGTGTGTGCAGTATGGGATGTGTGTGTGCAGCTCCCTATGTATGTGTGCAGTATAGGATGTGTGTGTGCAGCTCCCTATGTATGTGTGCAGTATGGAATGTGTGTGTGCAGCTCCCTATGTATGTGTACAGTATGGGATGTGTGTGTGCAGCTCCCTATGTATGTGTACAGTATGGGATGTGTGTGTGCAGCTCCCTATGTATGTGTGCAGTATGGGATGTGTGTGTGCAGTATGGAATGTGTGTGTGTGCAGTATGGAATGTGTGTGTGTGCAGTATGGAATGTGTGTGTGCAGCTCCCTATGTATGTGTACAGTATGGGATGTGTGTGTGCAGCTCTCTATGTATGTGTACAGTATGGGATGTGTGTGTGCAGTATGGAATGTGTGTGTGCAGTATGGAATGTGTGTGTGCAGTATGGAATGTGTGTGTGTGCAGCTCCCTATGTATGTGTGCAGTATGGAAGGTGTGTGTGCAGCTCCCTATGTATGTGTGCAGTATGGGATGTGTGTGTGCAGCACCCTATGTATGTGTGCAGTATGGGATGTGTGTGTGTGTGTGTGCAGCTCCCTATGTATGTGTGCAGTATGGGATGTGTGTGTGTGTGTGCAGCTCCATATGTATGTGTGCAGTATAGGATGTGTGTGTGCAGTATGGGATGTGTGTGTGCAGCTCCCTATGTATGTGTGCAGTATGGAATGTGTGTGTGCAGTATGGAATGTGTGTGTGTGCAGCTCCCTATGTATGTGTGCAGTATGGAAGGTGTGTGTGCAGCTCCCTATGTATGTGTGCAGTATGGGATGTGTGTGTGCAGCACCCTATGTATGTGTGCAGTATGGGATGTGTGTGTGTGTGCAGCTCCCTATGTATGTGTGAAGTATGGGATGTGTGTGTGTGTGTGCAGCTCCATATGTATGTGTGCAGTATAGGATGTGTGTGTGCAGTATGGGATGTGTGTGTGCAGCTCCCTATGTATGTGTGCAGTATGAGATGTGTGTGTGTGTGCAGCTCCCTATGTATGTGTGCAGTATGGGATGTGTGTGTGTGTGTGTGTGTGTGTGTGTGCAGCTCCCTATGTATGTGTGCAGTATGGGATGTGTGTGTGCAGCTCCCTATGTATGTGTGTAGTATGGGATGTGTGTGTGCAGCTCCCTATGTGTGTGTGCAGTATGGGATGTGTGTGTGCAGCTCCCTATGTATGTGTGTAGTATGGAAGGTGTGTGTGAAGCAAGCTTTGTCTATGTTCAGTAAGGCATGTGTGTTAAGTATGCTATGTGGGTGTACAGTATGGCATGTGCGTGTGCAGCATACTAAGCGTGTGTGCAGCATGCAAAATTTGTCCGGTGTAATGCAGAAAAATGCGTCCCTGTAGCAGAATGTGACCCTCCGCACAGGGACACCCTTTTCTACTTTACAGCCTTCTTCCTCTCACTCCCTAACACCCAACCTATATCCCTAATTCTAACCCCTAATCCTAACAATTAACCCTAATCCTAACCCCTAATAACGATGAGTGCTGAGAAGGATTGAGAACACTGAGCTCAGGTCATATTCGGCTACGGGTCGCAGTTTATTTTCACTTCACTGGCATCTTTGATGTAAAGATTCCAGACAAGATTAGTATATCATGCTGCACACACACAGCATTCTGCGAGCGAACACACACACATACACACACAGCATGCTGCACTCACACACACACTCACACAGCATGCTACACTCACACAGCATGCTACACACAAACACAGATGCGCACACACAGCATGCTGCACTCACACACAGCATGCTGCACACACACTCACACACAGCATGCTGCACACACACTCACACACAGCATGCAGCACATACACACACACACACACTCACACAGCATGCTGCACTCACACACACTTACACAGCATGCTGCACATACACACACTCACACAGCATGCTACACTCACACAGCATGCTACACACAAACACAGATGCGCACACACAGCATGCTGCACTCACACACAGCATGCTGCACACACACTCACACACAGCATGCTGCACACACAGCATGCTGCACATACACACACACTCACACACACTCACACACACTCACACACAGCATGCAGCACATACACACACACACACACTCACACAGCATGCTGCACTCACACACACTTACACAGCATGCTGCACATACACACACTCACACAGCATGCTACACTCACACAGCATGCTACACACAAACACAGATGCGCACACACAGCATGCTGCACTCACACACAGCATGCTGCACACACACACACACACACACACAGCATGCTGCACATACACACACACACACACACTCACACACACTCACACAGCATGCTGCACACACACAGCATGCTGCACACACACACACACACACAGCATGCTGCACACACACACACACACTCACTCACTCACACAGCATGCTGCACTCACACACAATCACACAGCATGCTACACACAAACACAGATGCGCACACACAAACACAGATGCGCACACACACAGCATGCGGCACACACACACAGCATGCGGCACACTCACAGCATGCTGCACACACACACACACAGACAGCATGCTGCACACACACACACACACACAGCATGCTAAACTTTAATGCAAAGTAAGATGAAGTCTATTACAATCAGGTTAACATTAACCATTTTCATGACATGTTTACTTAAAGACTTAGCTTTATTAATTAGTTAATTTTGCAAACGCGGCAGAAAGCTCTGTCCGCGCTCTTGTGGATTTTTATTAAGTACATGTCCCGATTAACCTTTGTGTCCACGCCTGGTGAAGATGAAGAGTGAGAACTACACAACCGTGTCCATGTAATTCCCTAAAAATGGTAAGAACGCTGATTAGTGATTAACGGCAATGGCGCGATGTCACCTTCCCGGAAAACACATCGCTAAATAATAAATGGTATTGGTCAGGACGCCAAGGACAGGATTTAATGGTGCAATATGCGGCGTGATGAGGGAACACTTCCTAAATTTACTAGGACAACTGTTCTCTCATTTAATTAGCGTCTCGTCTCTTCTCCGACATCGTTTATTGATTCATCCGGGTAGCGCTGCCAATCTATGCCGCGGGGCCGAGGCGGCTAAAGTGACAAAAAAAAAAAAAAAAAACTCTTTATAGTCATAAAACATTTTATTTGCTTTATGATTCCCTTCAATAAAAATCAAGAAAATGCGATAGAAAAATATTGTAATTGGCGCGTTTTAAGGGATTAATTCTACACAGAGACAAGACGACGAGTCAATGGCGCTTTCATTTTTTATTTTTTTTTAGAGGGGGGGGGGGGGGGGGAAATTAACATTTTCTGGTTAATTGACTGCTTTCATGTTTGCCGGTCTGAAATAATTACTGCGAATCCGAGATATGTCCTGTGCAGGGGAAATATGGCCGCGCATACATAAAGATTCACAAGGAAACAACACACTTCCAGTAGACAACAACAAAACAAAAAATCAATCATCCAATGTTTGGCTCTGGTTGCGTTTCGTTTTTTGGAACGCGTTCTGCATTCATGTCGGGAAAGCTCAGCCATGCACCCGGTTTAAAGGGGTATTCCTGGAAAAAAAAAATGTCTTATATCAACTGGCTCCAGAAAGTTAAACAGATTTGTAAATGACTTCTATTAAAAAATCTTAATCCTTTCAATAATTATCAGCTGCTGAAGTTGAGTTGTTGTTTTCTGTCTGGCAACAGTGCTCTCTGCTGACATCTCTGCTTGTCTCGGGAACTGCACAGAGTACATGAGGTTTGCTATGGGGATTTGCTTCTAAACTGGGCGGTTCCTGAGACAATCATCATAGTCATCAGAGAGCACTTAGACAGAAAAGAACAACTCAACTTCAGCAGCTCATAAGTACTGAAAGGATGAAGATTTTTTTATAGAAGTTATCTACAAATCTGTTTAACTTTCTGGAGCCAGTTTATATATATATATATATATATATATATATATATATATATATATATATATAAAGTTTTTTCCTGGATAACCCCTTTAAGTGCTTTTTGTATATGCAGAACTAGTATGTAGCGCCAAACCTTTATTTACTGTTTAGGGATAGTCGACTTCAGCTCTTTCCTATACAAAGTAATATAGTAAATATAACGTATAGGGCTTCGTATATTTTAACAAAAAAAAAAAAAAAAAATCAATAGGCAGCACTGTGGCATCCATTACAGCCAAGTGTGCCTACGGCTGCTGCAAAACTACAACTCCCAGCATGCCTGGACAGATTTCGCGTCTAACTCAACTTTTGCAATTACATGAAGTGTCCAGTAGATGGAAGAATGCACATGCAAATGAACTAAGCAGTGACTAAAGCTGGAGGAAGGAGGAGTTTGGTGGACATGTGCTCCCGGCCATCTTGGATTTTTCAGGTCCAACAGAGCAAGCAAGGAGAGAATACTGCAGCACCATACTATTGCAGTCAATGGGACTTCCTTGGGGAATTTCCACAGCGTACATTGGCCCGTCAGACCCCACAGAACAAATGAGACCTTCAGCAAGTACAAAAACAGTTGCAGAACTACAACTCCCAGCATGCCCGGACAGCCTTCGGCTGTCCGGGCATGCTGGAAGTTATAGTTCTGCAACAGCTGGAGGCACAATGGTTGGGAAACACTGGTTTAGCGATAGAAGCAATTCTGCTACAAAGATGACAAATACAGAACGGAATACGTCATTTACCCTCCATATATTAAGTTATTGTCAAATTCCATCCCATCAGATTGTGCACCTGCACAGTCTACAAACCCCCTAACCCTCCCCATAGACTCCAATAATAGCTCCTGTTCCTCCATCATTAGCCCAAATCAGCCCTCCAGCTCTTCTCCCATCACATCACCCGGCAGTGATCTCGCCCCGGATGCTTCGCGGGGTGCTGCTAATTGTCCCTGTATTGTCTGTGCATATCAATGTCAGGTTTAGAGACACTCCGGGCAGAACTGGGCAGCGCAGCCGCACGTATCCATTATCCTGCGCACAGATGTTCAGCTCCTGGGGACGGTTCTACAAGCTGTACAGGAAGAATGAACAAAGCGGGAACGGACGATGAGGAGGAGGAGGATGATGGCTGAAAACGAGGAGAGATGCTCGGGAATAAATCTGATAAACGTATGAAGAGCTGTAGAAGAGCGCGATAAAAGGAAGAAAAAGGCGCCAAGATGTGACTGACAACCCATATATAAAGTTATATCCAGCGTTAGATAGATAATAATACCGTACATACTGATATATCTGACTAAAGGTAGAACAATTAATCAAAATGTGAACTAAAAGCCTCAGTATTACATGTATAGTAAACTAGCAGAGTACTCCGCGTCGTCTCGAAACCTAAACCTTGTGGGAGAGGAAAAGCAACAATGACGCTTTTATCTTGATTTCCCGTCCTCATATCCCGGCCCCAAATCCCGTCCCCACAACCCGACCCCACACCCCGTCCTCACATCAACCTCACATCCCGTCCTCACATCCCGTCCCCACATCAACCCAAATCCCGTCCTCACATCCCGTCCCCACATTCCGTCCCCACATCAACCCAAATCCCGTCCTCACATCCCGTCACCACATCCCGTCCCCACATCCCGTCCCCACATCAACCCAAATCCCGTCCTCACATCCCGTCCTCACATCCCGTCCCCACATCCCGTCCCCACATCAACCTTACATCCCGTCCCCACATCAACCTTACATCCCGTCCTCACATCCCGTCGCCACATCCCGTAACCACATCTCGTCCTCACATCCCGTCCCCACATAAACCCACATCCCGTAACCACATCCCGTCCCCACATCAACCCACATCAAGCCACATCCCGTCCCCACATCAACCCACATCAAGCCACATCCCGTCCCCCACATCCCATAACCACATCCCGTCCCCACATCAACCCACATCCCGTCCTCCGCCGTAACCATTCTCTGCTGGACAGTCGCCAGGGTATATAAAAGTCCTGGGCAATCTCTGCAGGCCAAGAGTAACATGATCAGAAGTCCTATAGACCTGCCTGGGTCATGTGATAATGTCATGGGATGTACCCAGAGTTCTCTGGGTTCAGGACCTACGGACCTACAGGCTTTTCCACCAATGGGTTGTAGTCTGTAAATTTGCTCTCTTCTCTCCTGGATTTCAGCCGAGTACAATCAGCAGATCTCAATTCATCTCATCTAGGCCAAAGCCTAAGGAACCTGCAGCCACTAAAACCGTGAGTTATCAAGCTCTACCTACAATTCCTAGTGACTACTATTCAACTCAAATCATATAATTAGTAGCACAGTGGCCTGCTCAAATCTCCAGACTACTAGTCCCAGCAAAGCCTGTGAGGAACCTGCATCCCGGTTACCTCAAGAGAAACCGTTTAACCGTAAAGACGGTTACGTAAAAGCTCCAGTTATCTCATAATCCTGCTGTGGGCCTTCTATACAAAATAACCCTCACCCTGGCGTCACGACAAACCAAGGGTTAATACCACCAGAATTGTGACATCATTGCCTCACCCAGTCACCACATATACTTTCATAATATCACTATTTTGTATAATGATTGTTCACCCTATATAACGTATGACTTGCGATCACGTGAACATGCTTGAGAAAGTTGGCGTGATGCTATCGAAACGTCGCGTTCACTAGCACATGGGCTAAATAAAGGCCCTGTTTGCTTTCGATGAAAGAAAAATGAGGAAAATCCGGCTCCCAAAACTGGATAAAAGTTCGTAACTTTAATGGATCATATTAAAATCCAACGTAGAAAAAAGGATGGTGGCTAAAAGCACAAACGAAACGCACCAGGGTGCGTTTCGTTTGTGCTTTTAGCCACCATCCTTTTTTCTACGTTGGATTTTAATATGATCCATTAAAGTTACAAACTTTTATCCAGTTTTGGGAGCCGGATTTTCCTCATTTTTGTTTCATCTGATGTACCTGGGAACACGGCCCTTGCTCATTCCGTGGCTTCCGCTGGAGGGTGTGCTGAGTCCACGGTGATCTGGGTCTGCATGCTGCTAATGGTGAGCGGAACCTTTACCTATATTCCTGTTTGCTTTCATCTTGGTGCTGTGGACCCTTTCTGTGGATCTATTGTTTAGTCTGCGATTGGGACTGGCTTATGGTCTGCGTGCACCCGACTACTCACAATACTGCCGTATACCCAAGGTTGTGCCGCTCCTACCGTGTTTTCTATCCTGTACAGTCTACTTTGGAGCTTGCACCCACCTGGCCGGTTTCTTAACCCAACATGATGGAATCACCTCCGGACCAGAATTTGACAACCCATGTGTCCACACATTCTGAGGAGGATATTGACCGCATACTGGGCGCATTGGAGGGTGATGTATCTTTTTTTACATATACCGTCCACCCTTGATGTGCAAAGACAGTTTGAGAATGAAAGCGAAAGTTTAGTGTCTAAATCTTCACTTGTCTACGCTTGCTGAATATTCTAGAGGTCCACCGTATCCCCCGTGGTAACGCATACATGGGGGATCCCGAGTTCCGGACTCCATATGAGTTGTTATCAAACAGGTACTCTCTGGATTTTATCTTGCTTAAAGGGGTACTCTGGCCCTAAAACACCTTATCCCCTATCCAAAGGATTACTGATTTGTTTATCCAACCTACGGATAGCAATTCGGTACTTAGGTACGAGAGCCATTACCCACGGCCGATGGGGAGATCTCTCCCGACCAGTCAGATGATGCCGGATTGCCGCATGGTGGAACTGGAAGGGAGAGTCGACCAGTTCTAGAAAATATGTCACGTAATTTTGCACAAACCACCACGTATTGTCTTACTATCTACAGACAATGAGAAGGCTGAGGCGATAGATAGAGCAGTCGGTAAACATTGGCCGATCCTGAGAGATTGTTTTCCAGAAATTCCTAAATTTCGTTATCCACCACTAATGACGTATCGAAAACCCCCTAGTTTACGAGACAAGCTAGTAAAACGGATATATCTACAAATGTAGGAGGTAGATCAAGATATTTGATGGTTAACAAAAAAGGTTTGTTCCCCTGCAGATCACGCATTAGTTGTCCACGCTTGATTAAAGGGTCTACTTCACCCACAAACACAAAGAATACAACATCAAATATTTCCTTCCAAGTACATCAAGTTTTGTTGTATATGTCTTATCTTGTCCATGTAAAAATTATGTGGGAGAAACTACCTTGGAATTTCGGACGCACCTCAACCAACACAGGTACGTAAAAAAAAGGTATAGACCTACCTGTGTCCAAACATTTTGTTGAGGCGGGTCATACAGAAGACGACTTACATTTTGTTATTGGACCACATTCCTGCACTAAAGCGGGGGGGGGCTTGGGGGTTAGAATGAATTTGTTAAAAAAGAGAGAGCTCTTTTTTTGGATTTTTGGGCTAGGTACATTACATCCCCAGGGTCTTAATATAGATTTTACTGTAACGCCTTCTATATATCGAGCCCGAGAGAATCTGTAATTAATACAAGGTATCGTTTTTACGGTTTTGCTCCTCCCAGAATATGTTAAGTGGAGTAAGTGATCACTTTCATGTATTAATTTTAAAATTTTGGATATTTTTTATTAATATATTCTTTTTTTTTTCTCCCTTAGTTACAGATTCTGAAGCTATCGGTGACATGGGGGGTGGATTTGAAAGCCAAGCTAGCGTTCATAATTATCGATATGACAATACTAAGATATTTGTTGTAAGTTTGTCACAACAATAAAATTATATAATTTTATTATATCTCGTTGGAATATTATTATCCTTATCACCACACATTATAGACACCATTTTTTGTATCTTTTTCACACTCACTTATTACATTTATTTTCTACACTTATTTATAACTTTTTATTTAGTTTTCATATTTTTCTTTTTTTCTTTTTATATTCTTCATATATTTTTTTTATTTGTTTTGTTTGGTAATTGATAGTATTGATTTTTTATAGATTTTTTAAATCAATTTTATGTATTGCTTTCATAATTTTTTATATTTATTTTTCATTTTGTATCTTTTTCACACTCACTTATTACATTTATTTTCTACACTTATTTATAACTTTTTATTTAGTTTCATATTATTTTTCATTTTATATTCTTCATATATTTTGGTATTTTTTTGTTTGGTAATTGATAGTATTTATTTTTTATTAATTTTTTTAATCAATTTTATGTATTGTTTTCATCATTATATATATATGTAGATTAGTTAGGAATAGCCGTATTAGTCCAGTGATGCAAAAAGCAAAATCATCGGTAGTTGCAGTATCTTGTAATAACCTTTTTTATTGGACTAACAAGATTTTGTAGAGACAAGCTTTCGGGATTCCTCCCTTTATCAAGTCATAAGCTCAGAAATGCTTATGACTTGATAAAGGGAGGAATCCCGAAAGCTTGTCTCTACAAAATCTTGTTAGTCCAATAAAAAAGGTTATTACAAGATACTGCAACTACCGATGATTTTGCTTTTTATATATATATATATATATATATATATATATATATATATATTTTTTTTTTTTTTTTACATTTCTTTAATTTAATATAACACTTTGTTTCCACTATTTTTTTACAAGATAAATATATATATCTTGAACCTAATATTCATTTACACAGCACGCCATGTTTTTCACCAATAGGTACCTGTTCACACATGATGTGTATCAGGTACTCGCTCACATTGCTCCACTGGATACTTGTTCTTGCGTTGTTCTATTACACACATTCTTCACAGCATACACTACATTCCATTCTTATACACACTTACACCATAATTTCTTTAAAGGGGTACTCCAGTGGAAAACAATTGTTTTTTAAATCAACTGGTGCCAGAAAGTTCTACAGATTTGTAAATTACTTCTATTTAAAAATCTTAATTCTTCCAGTACTTATCAGCAGTTGAGTTGTTCTTTTCAGTCTGACCACAGTGCTCTCTGCTGACACCTCTGTTCAAGTCAGGAACTGTCTAGAGTAGGAGCAAATCCCCACAGCAAACCTCTCCTGCTCTGGGCAGTTCCTGACATGGACAGAGGTGTCAGCAGAGAGCACTGTGGTCAGACAGAAAAGAAATTCAAAAAGAAAAGAACTTCCTGATAAGTACTGGAAGGATTAAGATTTTTTTATAGAAGTAATTTACATATCTGTTTAACTCTCTGGCACCAGTTGAGTACTGGAGTACCCCTTTAAATGTTATGCCTATACTGAATTACTATATATACTTTTGAATACTAGTTTACACTCTTCTACAGAGATCGCGCACATATGTTCGTGCGAGAACTGTAGTGGTGGTATTGGTCACATGATCGCAACACAGCGCTGACGTACGGATCACATGACGTACAGCCGGTGACCACATTGAGAACGCTAGCCTGGTAAGACATCCAAACCCCTACACCAGTGTTTTTAAAGAGGTACTCCGGTGGAAAACTTTTTATTTTTATTTTTAAATCAACTGGTGCCGGAAAGTTAAACAGATTTGTAAATTACTTCTATTAAAAAATCTTAATCCTTCCAGTACTTATTAGCTGCTGAATACTACAGCGGAAATTCATTTCTTTTTGTAACACAGTGCTCTCTGCTGACATCATGACCACAGTGCTCTCTGCTGAGATCTCTGTCCATTTTAGGAACTGTCCAGAGTAGGAGAAAATCCCCATAGCAAACATATGCTGCTCTGGACAGTTCATACAATGGACAGAGATGTCAGCAGAGAGCACTGTGGTCATGATGTCAGCAGAGAGCTCTGTGTTCCAAAAAGAAAATAATTTCCTCTGTAGTATTCAGCAGCTAAGTAGTACTGGAAGGAATAAAGATTTTTTAATAGAAGTCATTTACAAATCTGTTTAACCTTCTGGCACCAGTTGATTAAAAAAAAAAAAAAAAGTTTTCCACGGGAGTACCCCTTTAAATGCACACAGCTGCACTTTATTGGTGATTAATGTTACTGTACTTACCATGTTGTCACGGAATATGTATTATGTCCTATATTATTGGCACTAGAGTTCTGATTTATATGTAATGTTTTTATATATTTATCATTGATTTATACTTTTATAATATCGCTATTGTTTATAATGAGTATTTGTTACTTGATTGTTCACCCTATATAGTGTATGACTTGTGATCACGTGACCATGCTTGAAAAAGATGGCGTGATACTATCGAAGCGTCGCGTTCCCTTACACATGGGCTATACATATATACCTATACACACGTGTATACACGCCTTCTGAAGGCTCGGGCGCAGCAGGTGGATGTGGGAGACATCAATATTCCGGGGAGAGGCTTGGCTGCCGCTCTGCGCCCTCAGGTAACTTCATAGGGAAGAGCGGCCAAAATAAACATGCGACGTGTCCCAAATATCATTGTTTCTATATGTCCCGGATTTAAAGGGTCACTCTCATTAAAACATATTTTTGCTATTGCACTCCTTATGGTAAATAAAAAATATTTCTAATATACTTTGGTTAAAAATAAATTAAGTTTTCTATGTTTTATTTGTGCTTAAAAAAAGGCTCCAGAGCACATTTCCCCCATCTTATACACAGACTAAGGACCGAAGTCCGAACACAGGAAGTGCAGCCTGTAGTGCTGAGGGGGTGTGTCCAGCCTCATCCAATCATAGCTCCTCACACTGCCATATGCTGTTGGCTGGACACACCCCGCTCAGCACTCCAGGCTGCACTTCCTGTGTTTGGACTTCGATTCTAAGTCTGTGTATAAGATGGGGGGAAAATGTGCTCTGGAGCTTTTTTAAGCACAAAAAAATATAGAAAACTTCATTTTTTTAACCAAAGTATATTAGAAATATTTTTTATTTACCATAAGGAGCGCAATAGCAAAAATTAGTTTTAATGAGAGTGACCATTTAATTGTTTCTACCTGTCCCAGATATCATTGATATATAAGTTACAGGGGCCAGAGTAAGTGAACCAGATGTCCCCCATTGTTGTGTATGACCATGTGACCCATTAAAGGGGTACTCCACTGGAAAACTTTTCTTTTAAATCAACTGGTGCCAGAAGGTTAAACAGATTTGTAATTACTTCTATTAAAAAACCTTAATCCTTTCAGTACTTATCAGCTGCTGTATCATCCACAGGAAGTTCTTTTTCTTTTTGAATTTCCTTTCTGCCTGACCACAGTGTTCTCTGCTGACACCTCTGTCCATTTTAAGAACTGTCCAGAGAAGTAGCAAATCCCCATAGAAAACCTATCCTGCTCTGGACAGTTCCTAAAATGGACAGAGGTGTCAGCAGAGAGCACTGTGGTCAGGCAGAAAGGTAATTCAAAAAGAAAAGAACTTCCTGTGGATCACAACAGAAGCTGATAAGTACTGGAAGGATTAAGATTTTTAATAAAAGTAATTTACAAATCTGTTTAACTTTCTGGCACCAGTTGATAAAAAAAAAAAAATGTTTTCCAGTGGAGTACCCCTTTAAAGGCGTTTGCTTCCCGTCTGCCCGTGGTGAGTGCCGCAGTTTATTCTTTCTGATACAATGTATCAGTGTCCAATAATAATTCAAAGAGAACAGCGACTGCGAGGGCGATCTATTTTGCAAAAACTTGAGGTTAGTTTCTTTATGTCATTTACATAAATTAACCCCTTAATGACCAAGCCTCCATTTTTCATGTCCTTTTCTCCCACAGCACTCCTGCCAGTTCATGCCCGGAGCTGCTGTAGAACATCTCCTTTTACAGCAGACTGTCGCACAGTACAGTTGCAGCACCTGATGTATTCATTCCCTGTCAGCTCCTCTGTCTGTGCCATTGATCAGTACAAAGGCAGCAAGCTGTAACGACAACTCATTGGGGGAAATTTATCACAAGCTGGGGGGGGGATGAGAAGTTGACTAGTTGTCCATAGCAACCAATCAGATCGCTTCTTTTATCTTTCAGAGGCCTTGTTAAAAATGAAAGAAGCGATCTGATTGTTGCCATGGGGATAAGATGTCTGATTACGGGGGTCCCGCGGCTGGGAACTTCCGCAATCTCGGCTGCGGCACCCCAGACATCCGGTGCACCGAGCGAACTTCGCTCCGTGCTGGATGACTGACGATGCGTGACTGAGGCTCGTGATGTCATGGTCCACTTGTGACATCACGGCCCCGCCCCCTCAATTCAAGTCTATGGGAGGGGGCGTGACGGACGTCACGCCCCCTCCCATAGACTTTCATTGAGGGGGCGTGGCCGTGATGTCACAAGCCTCCGGCTCTAACCCAGCCGTTCCGTTAGGGAGATCGCGTTTAGGGAGATCGTGGGGGGTCCCCAGTGGTGGGACCCCCACGATCAGACATTATATCCCCTATCCTTTGGATAGGGGATAGGATGCCTAGGAGCGGAGTACCCCTTTAATTTCCCAATATAGATATAATATGATATATAAGGATATAATGATATGATAGGTGAAGACATCACTCAGGGGGCCGGGGGGTCAGAAGCAAGATCCAGCCACGCCTCCTGAGACCGCAGGGGATGATGCATTGTCTTGGGAGAGAGGGAGGAGCCGGGAGCAGCTGAGACAACACCACACAGATAATGAGAGGAATACACAACTTACTGTCAGGGGTAATTCAAGCAAGAACATGCTAAAGCAAGTACAATCAGTGATAACACATTAGTAAGTTACATGTCTTAGGTCTCTTCTGCCCCATCTTGTCTGGTCTGTGTCTATCTCATCATTTGCCCCCTGGCCCCTGCGGCGCCCCCTGCACTCTCCTTCTGGTAATTATTTGGTGAATCATTTACTACTTCACATTCCACTGAAACTACTGTCAGGAAAGTTCCTATAGATGTAATGACTGTAACGTTTCGGGGCCCCGTCTCGGTCTTCACTTTCTCGCTCTCTGTCGGGGGTTACTCTGCGTTCATCGTTGAGCTTCTTTCACTTCTTTCTTTGCGCGGTTTTCGGTTTTTAGAAACGCTCATCTGATCTTTTCCTCTTACAAAAGTTTCCATTGTGCTACTGAGGACGCTGCACAGGGTCTCCGAGCATTTTACGGGCCGAGTTCTATCACATTTTATTATATTTTCTCATCTAGTTTCAAAATACGTTTTTTGATGTTTACTTTGGCGGGAGCGGCGCCTGGCTACAGGGCTTCGATTTGTGTTTCCCGTTCAGGACTTTCTGATGCTACACACCGGCGGATTAGAGAGATACAAGAAAACCGACGGCCAGAAACCGCTAATAATACGGTAATCATGTAAGGCTGGAGATACGTATCCTGATTGCCTGAATAATGACATGCGGCGAAAAAACAGAAAGAGCGTTATGCAAAAGTAAGGTAGTGCGCTCTTAAAACGTTTTTTTTTTGTTTTTATATTCATTTGTCTATTGCACAAATTGTATATTTAAACCAGGCAAATAAAAACAATACATAAACTATCAAGTATACAAAAAAATGTATTATTGTAATAATAAAATGTATATAAAACCAAAGAATAAGTTGGCCAGCACTATTGATTCCAAACTATTATATGGACCTGGCTTACAGGTGCAGGCTGCTGGGCTAAATATACAGCAACAGGAGAATACAGCAGCACACTGCCAGCACAAAGATGTAGATAAAACATGAGTATATAGATGAAACATGAAAAGCTATACAGCTGTAGTGCAACAAAGGAAAATATGAAATTATGAAACAGTGAGGTACTTAGCTTGCAGATTTGGCGGCCAAATAGCTTGGACCGTCCCACCACGGTAAGGTGACCTCATTTTGGGACGGACCCTACACTATGAATATGCCACACAGAGGCCCAAGCTATTTGGCAGCCAAATCTGCAAGCTAAGTACCTCACTGTTTCATAATTTCATATTTTCCTTTGTTGCACTACAGCTGTATAGCTTTTCATGTTTCATCTATATCTTTGTGCTAGCAGTGTACTGTTGTATTTTCCTGTTGCTATATATATATATATATATATATATATATATATACACATACACACACACACACACACACACAAACTAGGGATCGGCTGATATTCACGATTTTCGCGGTGCAGGGGGCGGGGCATTATCGGCTTATCGGCAAGGTAATTGCCGATACCGATAATGCCCAAAATCATGATTATCGGCCGATAATATCGGCCATACCGATAATCGGTCGATCCCTTATATATATATATATATACACACATACAGTGGCCCTGATTTACTAAGAGTGTTGTGTAGGTTTCTTTGTGGGTTTTAATTCCCTACAATTTTTTTTCCATGGTATTTACTAAGGTTTCACTACATTTAGCATTTTTTTCTGTGTTTTCCTCAGTTGAAATCCACCACATTTTCTGTGGAAACCTTAGTAAATATGTTGTTTTTTTGTGAAAATGTCGGGAACACGCCCCTTTTCGGTGACCACTCCCCCTTTTTTCGGGTTTTCTCAGTAAAATGGAGATTTAGTCGGGTTTTTTTTCAATTGTGGTGCAAATTCTGGTGCAGAATGACAATAGTAAATGAGGGCCAGTGTTTGAGAGTAAAACTAGCTCTATCTAAAAAAAAATATATATATATTATGCACGATAGACTGAATATACACTAATATATAGATATCAACAACAGAAGAAACATATCCAGAACAACGGGGCAAAAATTATTCATAAATAGACAAAACTACTTGAAAGATACCTGAAATAACAAAAACCAATTCAGTTCTGGCAGATAACCCAACTCTTTAGTAGAACTTACGCTTTATTAGATCCATTACAATGAAACACCATCAACGTATCATGAGTATCCAAAACCCTAGACCCGTTTCGAGCGCATGCGCTCGAAACGGGTCTAGGGTTTGGGATACTCATGGCACATTGATGTGTTGTTCTATTTTAAAGGATCTAGAGTTCTACTCAGGTGCTAGATCAAGAATTATTGAATAAATTATTACCGTCCATATTTGTAAACTCAAATGCTTAAAGGGGTACTCCGCCCCTGGCATCTTATCCCCTATCCAAAGGATAGGGGATAAGATGTCAGATCGCCGGGGTCCCGCTGCTGGGGACCCCGAGGATCGCCGCTGCGGCACCCCGCCATCATTACTGCACAGAGCGAGTTCGCTCTGTGCGTAATGACGGGCGATACAGGGGACGGAGCAGCGTGACGTCATGGCTCCGCCCCTCATGACATCACGGCCTGTCCCCTTAATGCAAGTCTATGGCAGGGGGCGTGACGACCTCCCATAGACTTGTATTGACGGGGGCGGGCCGTGACGTCACGAGGGGCGGAGCCGTGACGTAACGATGCTCCGGCCCCTGTATTGCCCGTCTGCGCAGTAATGATAGCGGGGTGCTGCAGCAGCGATCCCCGGGGTCCCCAGCAGCGGGACCCCGGCGATCTGACATCTTATAAGATGATCTGGGGGCGGAGTACCCCTTTAAGCCAGAGGTCTCCAACCCAGTTGTATACAGGGAAGAGTGCTATCTGAATTTCACTCGCACCCCTGTTCATGCCTACTTGACAGACGCCCCCAACTGGGCGACGTTCCCTGTACTGAATAAGTGCTGGGTGTAATATGGTCAGCAAATCACAAAACACAGTAAAAGGATCAGGGAACAAAGTCAAAACTACAATAGTGCAAAAAGCATAAACAGACCAAACAAGAGACAAACCAACACAGAATTGGGGTCAGGCAGGCAAGGGTCAAAACAAGGAGAAGCAAATAGGTACAGAATCAGCAGACAAAGAATAATCGTAAAATAACAGAAGCAGAGATCCAAGAAACAAGATACCAAAATCAAACCAAGAAATGCTGATGAGAGGGTGTAAGCCACAATCACGGGAAACTCACAGCGACAAGATTAAATATCCTGCTGAGTGGGCCGCGTCCCTCCTCTCCAGACGGGATTGGACAGTTACCAAGGAGTTAATCGGTGCCACTGCTGCTGGGGGGGGGGGGGACAGAGAGGTGGATCAGCCCCGGAATCCAGTCACCAAGGACTATTGACAGTCCAATATTACATTTTTTGCCTGTTTTATTCCAATGGAGTAACTGAAAAAAGAACAGAATGTTGGTGGGCCTTAAAGAGGCACTCCGGTTCTAGACATCTTACCCCCTATTCAAAGGATAGGGGACAAAAAAGGATAGGGGGTAAGATGTCTGATTGTGGGAGGGGGGGTCCAGCTGCTGGGACCCCTGTGATCTCCGGCCCAGCGTCCTGGTGTTCTGAACATTTATGTTAAGAACGCTGGCAGTGCCAGGCTTCGGAGTTTACTTACTGGGAACCCCCGCGATCATAACATGTCTAGAAACAGAGTACCACTTTAAGGCCTGAGATGGGGACAAATGAGTGAGTGAGCAGCCGTCACGCCCCCTCCCATGGACTTGCATTGAGGGGCCGGGGTGCGACATCATGAGGGGGCGGGGCTATGACGTCACAAGCTCTGGTGTTCATAACAGTTTGTTCAAAACGCTGAGCAGCTGAGTACCCCTTTAACATGTCTTTATGGGTCTAGCTTCTATATTTGACTCACAAATCCCTCTGTTCTGCTGCTCACTCATTCTGACATCCTCTCAGGTGTCCAAGACAAGCCCTCAGTCCGCCCTCACTCACCATGCATTCACTTCCTCCCCGAGTCTGCTGTGCTGTGCTCAGTTGGACAGGATCATGTTCTCGATGGTAAGCGGAGTACCCCTTTAAGTATCTGCATGACTTAGTGAGTAACATATAGAAGCATTTTTTTAAATAAAAAACATGAAGGGGGAGATTTATCAAAACCCGTCGAGAGGAAATGTTGCTGAGTTGCCCATAGCAACCAATCAGATCGCTTCTTTCACTTCTCAGAGGCCTTTTGAAAATGAAAGTAGCGATCTGATTGGTTGCTATGGGCAACTCAGCCGCTTTTCCTCTGGACGGGTTTTGATAAATCTCCTCCCAAAATGTCTCCGGATTTCATCATCTTCTTTTATTTGTATTTCTGTCTATTGTTCCTCCCGGATGATTTAACTCGTCTCTTCTGCGCACAATGACCGGCTGAGGGCTGGATATAATGTTCCTCAATAAATCAGTCAGCAAAACCGACCTGAGTGTCCTCTGAGCGCCGAAACGAAAATCAACGTGGATGCGACGGATTTCACTTTAGGAAAGGCGATGGTATACTGATCTGTTTGGATAAGGCGGATGGGGGGGGGGACACGATTTAGGGAACACAGAGTCAGCGTCCTGTGTGCGTTCATCACGTGGCGCCATCAGCAGGTGCCTCGGCGCTGGAGGATATGTACACAGACCGATAACTCATCCCCGCAGAGTCGGCCATGGCGTTCGTCCAACGTCTAATGTGCCAACGTCTTAGGTTTGGCTCGTTGTTGGTTTAAGCTGCTTAACCCCCGCCGCCCCTCCGTAAGCTTTGCACAGCAGAGATTCCAGGAGGCTTTTTTTCTTTTTTACGGTCTGTACTGCGCACGCCGGCCGCTCGTTCTTTACGTTTCAGTTCCTTATTTCACCCAATGAGAAGCATTAACCATTTCACAATAAATTTCATCGCACTCGGCTTTCTATTTTCACGACACGTCAGTTTATGAATCATAAAAAGAATACGACGATATACTATTCATGTTCTATAAATTGTTAAAGGGGTACTCCGCTGCCCCAGCGTTGGAACATTTAATTGCGAAAGTTTGGAGTGGGCGGCGGAGGTTGTCACGGCAACGTACCTCATGCCCTCAACCAAGTCTATAGAAAGGGGGGCTTACCTGCCACCAGGTCCCCTCCCATAGACTTGCATTGAGGGGGTGTGGCGTATCATAAGGGGCGTGGCCGTGACATCACGACTCTCCCGCCGCCCACACCCAGCCCCAGCGTTGTAAACGAATGTTGGGTGCTGCACAGAGATCCCGGGGGTCCCTGCTGCAAGACCCCCCGCAATCAGACATCTTATCCCCTATCCTTTTGATAAGATGTCTAGGGGCGGAGTACCCCTTTAAGGCGATATGAAGGCCACGCTTTAACAGACATCGGCGTGATATTTCAATTAAAGGGGTTCTCCGGTGAAAAACTATTTTTTTCATATCAACTGGCTCCAGAAAGTTAAACAGATTTGTAAATTACTTCTATCAAAAAATCTTAATCCTTCCAGTACTTATCAGCTGCTGAAGTTGAGTTGTTCGTTTCTGTCTCACAACAGTGCTCTCTGCTGACACCTGCCTGTCTGTCTCAGCAACTGTCAAGAGCAGGAGAGGTTTGTGATGGGGATTTGCTCCTGCTCTGGACAGTTCCTGACATGGACAGAGGTGGCAGCAGAGAGCACTGTTTTTAGACAGAACAGAACAATTTAACTTCAGCAGCTGATAAGTACTGGAAGGATTAAGATGTTTTTAATAGAAGTAATTTACAAATCTATTTAACTTTCTGGAGCCAGTTGATATGAAAAAAAAATGGTTTTTCACTGGAGTACCCCTTTAAACTTTTCAAATTAATGTAAAACGGATACAATCTGCAATAGATAAGACACATCCTAAAGTCTGGATACATGGTTCCTCATCTCAGTTTTAAAGGGGTACTCCAGTGGAAAACTTTTTTTTTTTTTTTTTTTTTTCTAAATCAACTGGTGCCAGAAAGTTAAACAGATTTGTAAATTACTTCTATTAAAAATCTTAATCCTTCCAGCACTTATTAGCTGCTGAATACTACAGAAGAAATTCTTTTTTTTTTGGAACACAGCGCTCTCTGCTGACATCACGTACACAGTGCTCTCTGCTGACATCTCTGTCCATTTTAAGAACTGTCCAGAGTAGGAGAAAATCCACATAGCAAACATATGCTGCTCTGGACAGTTCCTAAAATGGACAGTGATGTCAGCAGAGAGCACTGTGCTCGTGATGTCAGCAGAGAGCTCTGCGTTTCAAAAATAAAATAATTTCCGCTGTAGTATTCAGCAGCTAATATGTACTGGAAGGATTAATATTTTTTAATAGAAGTAATTTACAAATCTGTTTAACTTTCTGGCACCAGTTGATAAAAAAAAAAAAAAAAAAAGTTTTCCACCGGAGTACCCCTTTAAAGAATATACATCCTAATATCTGTAAAATCTGGTTATACATGAACAAAGCAACCAGGGTGCCTCCAGCTGTTGCAAAACTACAACTCCCAGCATGCCCGGACAGCCGTTGGCTGTCCGGGCATGCTGGGAATTGTAGTTTTGCAACAGCTGGTGTGACTCTTCTAATAAGACGCTGCCTTACATAAATGCTGATCGGCCACTGATCTTAGCCATTCTTGCTATAGGTCCAATTTGTTCTGTGGGGTCTTACAGGCCAATGCAGGCTGTGGAAATTCAGCTAGAAAGTCGCATTGACTAATGGTATTTTTCGGGTGGAATCAATGCTGCAGCACTCTCTGCCCCTCTATCTATTCTCCCTGTTGGAACTGAAGAATTCAAGATGGCTGCAAGTACATGTCCACAAAACTCCTCCTTCCCCCAGGGACAGACTGTGAAGGATCCTGGTTCAAAGAGTGCTGCAGCAGCTGAGAGGAATCTGCTAGCAGGTTGAACAAAATTTAGGGCTGGTAACACGAAAGCCTCTGCCCTATTTACAGCCTGTGTAAGGGTAAGCCTGAAGCCCCTCCTCCCTGTCCCACCACAGGACACCCAGAAACACACAAACACCTTAAAGGGGTATTCCAGGAAAAAACTTTTTTTTATATATCAACTGGCTCCAGAAAGTTAAACAGATTTGTAAATTACTTCTATTAAAAAAAATCTTAATCCTTTCAGTACTTATGAGCTTCAGAAGTTAAGGTTGTTCTTTTCTGTCTAAGTGCTCTCTGATGACATGTCTCGGGAACCGCCCAGTTTAGAAGCAAATCCCCATAGCAAACCTCTTCTAATCTGGTCATTTCCCGAGACACGTGTCATCAGAGAGCACTCAGACAGAAAAGAACAACCTTAACTTCAGAAGCTCGCAAGTACTGAAAGGATTAAAAAATTTTAATAGAAGTAATTTACAAATCTGTTTAACTTTCTGGAGCCAGTTGATATATATATATATATATATATATATATATAAATAAAGGTTTTTCCTGGATAACCCCTTTAAGATCCATTTGTAAACATTTTGAGTTTCAAACTACTCTAAATAACACTGTGGAACAGGACTTTATATGGCCCCTATCTATTCAATGTGCACCAACTGAAGGTACCCAACAGCCACTAGGGTGAAAATAAGGATAGCCCACAGTTGTGCTTGTGGGTGGGTGAGACCTATGAACACATTGCATTTTGGCTGATTTTGTGCTATACTATACCTCCGTATATATATCATTCAAGTTAGCTTTGTATCCGTCTTATAATTTTGTCCCAAAGGGACCCCAGCATCCAGGTAGCGGAGCCTCAGGATTGGCATGCTGGGAGCCAAGAGGTAACTAGGGTAAGGGACAAGGAATGAAGATGGACCCCCCCCCCCCCCCAAACCCTGTTACACATGAAGTATATGGGGAGGAGGAAGGTTGTGAAGAATGGCTTTCGACCAAATGAGCTTTCGGGCACCTTAAAAGGGGCTATTCCTTAAAAAGGTGGAACCCCTTCCACTCCTGCAATGCTCCCAGTCACCCTCTGCAGTTACCTTAAAGCGGACGGGATCGGCTCTAATTCCCCGCTTCGCTCTACTTCCTCCTCACTGTCATCTAGAAAGTCCAAAAATAGAGAAGTAACCACGGCGTCCAGCGGGGACTATGGTAGAACTCAGATGAAAAGTTGTATCTGAATGAAGGAATAAAAAGCTAACAACTTAGTCTTGTTTGGGCAAGCATAACGTCCGAAATGGGGGACGGGGGGTGCATGCTGTACTGCGATCAGCATGTGAAGCCAAAACCATGCGGTGACCAATGGCTGCGCAAGGTTGGTACGGTAACGGCCCCCAAACCAGTCTTGAAAAAATATACTTTCTAGACGACATTTCATTTATTTATTTAAAGAAATAAAATACATAAATAAATAAAAAATAAACAAATAAATAAATAAATAAAAAATAAACAAATAAATACTTAAATAGAGCCTGCTCCATTTGTGGTGCCTGCTGTACATCACAGCTGGCAATTGCGAACAGAGACCAGGATCAGAGAAAGCGCTGATCCTTTCACTTTATCCCCCTAGGTCAGCGTTTCCCAACTAGTGTGCCTCCAGCTGTTGCGAAATTACACCTAGAGGCACACTGGTTGGAAAACATTTGCGTAAGGATTGAAATTTGCATTACTGTTGTATCAGATGAACGATGCCTTGGTCACGTGATGCTCCCTAGCACTGTGGTATTCATTACAGAAGTGTTTTCCAACCAGCGTGCCTCCAGCTGTTGATAAAACTACAACACCCAGCATGCCCGGACAGCCGTTGGCTGTCCGGGCATGCTGGGAGTTGTAGTTTTGCAACAGCTGGAGGCACACCGGTTGGGAAACACTGTATTAGATAGTTGTTAGCTGAACATTATCCCTATACATATGCACGTGCAACTTGGCTGAGCATGCAGTTGTCATCAGGATAGTTGGTATATTCCGACATACACCTCAGTGTGCACTTATATTCGTTGCACACTGCTAAAACGTGAGCACGCGCGTACGTGACTTCGTAGGTGTTCACCGTGTACATAGAACATTCTCTTGGGCACAGAATTTAATAAAAGCCTCTTCCCTGTATATAAGATGATACGGAGATAAGCGTCACCGCCATAAACAGGTTACTTATCCCCTGGCACCAGGTCAGATCTGCTGAGTCATCGCCAAGCGCGACGCCCTTAGAAAACAAAAGCTTCTACGCAAGAAAAAGCCTAAAAGAAAAAAATCCGTATATATAAATCACTGAGAGCGCACAGGGCGGCCTGAGATCCACTGCGACATTTCAAGAATAAACAGTGCGCGGTGACACGTCAGACCGCAGATGGGCCACCAACAAGAGATAACATGGGGCGGGCCACGCTGAACATAGACGGGGCTATTATTTAGTGATTCACTGATGGAATTTGGCTTGAGACATTGAGCGTTTAAAGGGGTACTCCGGTGGTGGTGGTGGTGGGAATATTTAAATCAACTGGTGCCAGAAAGTTATACAGATTTGTAAATGACTTCTATTTAAATATCTTAATCCTTCCAGTACTTATTAGCTGATGAATGTGCCACAGGAAGTTGTGTAGTTCTTTCCAGTCTGACCACAGTGCTCTCTGCTGACACCTCTGTCCATGTCAGGAACTGTCCAGCGTAGGAGCAAATCCCCATAATAAACCTCTCCTGCTCTGGACAGTTCCTGACATGGACAGAGGTGGCAGCAGAGAGCACTGTGGTCAGACTGGAAGGAAATTCAAAAAGGAAAGAACTTCCTCTGATCAGTACTGGAAGGATTAAGATTTTTAATAGAAGTAATTTACAAATCTGTTTAACTTTCTGACAGTTGATTAAATAAAAAAAAAAAGGGTATACTTAACATCAAGATCACCCCCCCCCCCCCCCCATTTGCAGAATCGGTAATAACAACCTGATCAATGGGGGTCCCACTGATCACAAAAATGTAGGAAAATTGTCTCCCAGATGAATGGAGCTCAGTGTGGGGGCAGCACTCCAGCCATTCTCTATGGGGCTTCTGGACATTACCAAGGGCTGAAGTTTAGGTTTGGTGCAGGTCTTAGTGGTCGGACCCTCACCGATCGGCAATCCTGTGGATAGGGGATGATAACTTTTAACGATACCACTGTAACACCGTGATGACCGTCCATATGTGTTGTTACGGCGATCACTAAAAGGGGCCTTAGGCAGCAGCCCCGGAATTGGGAGAGATCGGGGGTCCATATGAAAGCCAGGCCCCTTGCTAACTGCTAGGACCCAAGCGTACCCCCAAGCCTCCCATATAATCCTCCCAGGTCACGGCCCCCATCATGATAACCCACTCCCGGCCTTTATTTATATTATTTTTTAGTTCTCTACCTTGATATTGCTCTGTATTTACTGCTTAGTCTCAGTCAGATTCACAGACTGGGAAGGGGCGTTCCCCAGCAGGCGTGACATCATCTGAAGCCATACAGGGGAGAACTTCCTCCCTCACTCTGCTACACACAGCCCAGAGCAGATCAGTGCGAGATGAGCTCTGATTGGATAAGGCTGCACTCCCCCCTCTCAGCATTTCCTGATTTTGCACTTCAGCCAGGCCAGCAGGAGTCCAAAGTCTGTGCAAGAGATGGGGGGTAAATGTGCTCTGGACAAGTAGGGAGACACCTAGTGGCAGCTTTTTTTAAACACATTAGAAAGATTTTTTTATTTACCATAAGGGTACAATAGCAAAAATGAGTTTTAATGACAGTGCCCATTTAAGTTTCATGTTGCGCTGGAATTTTCTCACTGTAAGGGTGCGTTCACACTGAGGAATCCTCGCATAAAAATTCCGCCGCAGAGTTTATGGGGTTTTTTTTTGTGGGAAATTGCGCAAATTTTGTATGCAAATCTCACGGAATTCCGCGCTGAATATAGGAGGAAACTTTTTTTTTTTTCTGAACAATTTTTTTTCGTGCAGAATTTTGCGCAAATTTCACGCAAATTCCGTGCGGAACTATTTCAAGGAGGAAACATTTTTACCATTGACTTCAATGGACTTCTGAATGAACATGTCCTTTCTTCTAGCGGAACGGAATTCCGCAAGCGGAATTTACGCAGTGTGAACAGTGCAGAGTAAAATACATTGAAGTCAATGGCGAAGCAGAGGTTAATTATTTCTAAGCGGAGAATTCAAGAGGAATTACTCGAGTGTGAACTCAGCCTAAGAGCCAAAATCAGTTCAATGGGGGGGGGGATCTTCCCTTCGAGGCGGTCACTGTGGGGGGCTTCCGGCGTGCTCTCCCTAATATCCGGTTTATAAACAATTCATCCTGCCGGTGGCTTTTTCGGGGTATTTCTCAGCCTATCGCTTTTTTCAATTTCTATCTAAAAAATCTTAAATTTTTATCATTTTTTATTTTTTTTCCGTCTCTCTTGATAAGTTACGCGGGATTGTTTCGCGGTATAAGAGCGAGTATTGTTGTACGTGTTCTCGGAGTGACGGGGATAATTCCCAGCGGTGTAAACTTATCACGAGGAGACGTCCCACATCCCCAATACCATAAAAACGCTACAGATGTGCGCAGCTCTCCTGCAAACCCCGATAGACGACTTCTCCGCTCTCACTCGGAACTGATTGTTTTCTTTATTTTTTGTTGTCTGAACAGACGCCATGATGTCTATGTGAACATTAAAAATATCGTAGGGTGGTACATTATTTATCAATCACCATCACGATTTTGAGAATTGCAACATATTGAATTTGCAATTACGATATTAAATCAGTGTTTCCCAACCAGGGTGCCTCCAGCTGTTGCAAAACTACAACTCCAGCATGCCCGGACAGCCGTTGGCTGTCCGGGCATGCTGGGAGTTGTAGTTTTGCAACAGCTGGAGGCACCCTGGTTGGGAAACACTGTCCTTCGTATATTAGGGGGAAAAACTCTGATGCTCACCTAGCCCCAATCCCCATAGGTCTGCCGCAGATCTCGTTCTCTGTACGGTCCCTGTATCTTCTCAGCTGGTTCCAGGATCTGTCCTGCTCAGCCAATCAGAGGCCGCAGCGGTGTCATGTGTCAGGCTAGTGATTGGCTGAGGAGGAAGGTCATGGTAGGTCCCCATAAGACACTGAACTGCATAGGGGAGAACGGGATCTGCGGAAAAACTACAGGGGACCGGGGTGAGGTAAGTGTCAGGTTTTTATGTTTCATGGGAGTGTGGGCATAAAATGGGGGATATGTGACATGGGGGGGGAGAGATGTGACGTGGGGGGGGGGGAGAGATGTGACATGGGGGGGAGAAATGTGACGTGGGGGGGGAGATGTGACGTGGGGGGGGGGAGATGTGACGTGGGGGGGGAGATGTGACGTGGGGGGGGAGATGTGACAATGGGGGGAGAGATGTGACGTGGGGGGGAGAGATGTGACATGGGGGGGGAGATGTGACATGGGGGGGGGGAGATGTGGACATGGGGGGGAGAGATTGCGACGTGGGGGGGGGAGAGATGCGACATGGGGGGGGGGAGAGATGCGACATGGGGGGGGAGATGCAACATGGGGGGAGAGATGCGACATGGGGGGAGAGATGCGACATGGGGGGGGAGAGATGCGACATGGGGGGGAGAGATGCGACATGAGGGGGGGAGAGATGCGACATGGGGGGGGAGAGATGCGACATGGGGGGGAGAGATGCGACATGGGGGGAGGAGATGCGGACATGGGGGGGAGAGATGCGACATGGGGGGGGAGTGATGCGACATGGGGGGGGAGAGATGCGACATGGGGGGGAGAGATGCGACATGGGGGGGAGAGATGCGACATGGGGGGGAGAGATGCGACATGGGGGGGGAGAGATGCGACATGGGGGGGGGAGAGATGCGACATGGGGGGGGGAGAGATGCGACATGGGGGGGAGAGATGCGACATGGGGGGGGAGATGCGACATGGGGGGGGAGAGATGCGACATGGGGGGGAGAGATGCGACATGGGGGGAGAGATGCGACATGGGGGGGAGAGATGCGACATGGGGGGGAGAGATGCGACATGGGGGGGAGAGATGCGACATGGGGGGGAGAGATGCGACATGGGGGGGGGGAGATGCGACATGGGGGGGGGGAGATGTGACATGGGGGGGAGAGATGTGACATGGGGGGGAGAGATGTGACATGGGGGGGAGAGATGTGACATGGGGGGGGAGAGATGTGACATGGGGGGGGAGAGATGTGACATGGGGGGGGAGAGATGTGACATGGGGGGGGGGAGAGATGTGACATGGGGGGGGAGAGATGTGACATGGGGGGGGGGGAGAGATGTGACATGGGGGGGGGGAGATGTGACATGGGAGGGGGGGAGAGATGTGACATGGGGGGGGGGAGATGTGACATGGGAGGGGGGGGGGAGATGTGACATGGGGGGGCTGACATAAAATGCAGGGATAGCCGTGAAATGTGGGGAATGTGAACTTGTGGTATAGAAATGAAATGAGGTAAAATTGGACATGAAATTAGGGGCTCTCACCCTTTGTTTATTTTATTGCAATCGCATTATTAACCTCTATAATCGCATTAAACTCTATAATCGCATTCGCACATTTTCCGCAGACCGCGCGGCCCTATTATGAATATATATTTTTTGGGTTGCAGGAAGAGACTCTATAGATTTGCCAATGAATTCCTGTCCTTCCGAGCAGCTGAATCCTCTGCGCACAATAAGAGCGGAGCGGCGTGTGACCGCCGTACAGTGTGACGAACGCCACCTGAACACCGCGCTCTCAGAACACCGACGCAGCAACGCAGTTGTGTATTTTTTTTTCCATGTTTCGCAATTCGTCACAGTAGGGTCAATGCAAAAATCCGAAGACGAGGCCGGCAGGATGGAGCAGAGCCGGACAGATATCCCCTTCACATCTGACAGAACGAGGACGGCGCCGGCCAAAACAAATCCGCTGAAGGCTCAATAATACGCTGCCAAGTTCCTCAACGGCATCAGAAAACAAAACAGGCTGTGTCCGTCCTCCGCCCGCCCACGCAAAACGCGCTGTCCCTGCAGAATGACAAAAGTAAACTTTACACCCCTGGAGCCGAGCCCCTACACCAGTGGTCTTCAACCTGCGGACCTCCAGATGTTGCAAAACTACAACTCCCAGCATGCCCGGACAGCCAACGGCTGTCCGGGCATGATGGGAGTTGTAGTTTTGCAACATCTGGAGGTCCGCAGGTTGAAGACCACTGCCCTACACGATCCATATCCCCTCCGCTCTGCACAGCGCCCTCCATTGTCCTCCCTCTGGCCATCGCTCTCCACCACAATTCCTCTTTGTGTATCCTCCCCCATTGTCTTCCCCGGCTGACCGCCACACAATACACCCGTTCCACACCGCCTGGTGCGAGGAAAGACGACGTTCATTCTGCTTCACATTTCTATTCTTCTCTAAAACATCGAAAGTCTGCAGTATTAAAGGGGTATTCCAGGGAATTTTTTTTTTTTTTTTTTAGATCAGAAAGTTAATCCTTCCAATAATTATCAGCTGCTGAAGTTGAGTTGTTCTTTTCTGTCTGACAACAGTGCTCTCTGCTGACATCTCTGCTTGTCTCGGGAACTGCACAGAGTAGAAGAGGTTTGCTATGGGAATTTGCTTCTACTCTGGACAGCTCCCGAGACAGGTGTCATCAGAGAGCACTTAAAAGGGGTATTCCATGAAAAAAATGTTTTATATATCAACTGGCTCCAGAAAGTTAAACAGATTTGTAAATTACTTCTATTAAAAAATCTTAATCCTTTCAGTACTTATGAGCTTCTGAAGTTAAGGTTGTTCTTTTCTGTCTAAGTGCTCTCTGATGACACGTGTCTCGGGAACCGCCCAGTTTAGAAGAGGTTTGCTATGGGGATTTGCTTCTAAACTGGGCGGTTCCCGAGACAGGTGTCATCAGAGAGCACTTAGACAGAAAAGAACTACCTTAACTTCTGAAGCTCATAAGTACTAAAAGGATTAAGATTTGTTAATAGAAGCAATTTACAAATCTGTTTAACTTTCTGGAGCCAGTTGATATATAAAAAAAAAGTTTTTCCTGGATAACCCCTTTAAACAGAAAAGAACAACTCAACTTCAGCAGCTCATAAGTACTGAAAGGATTAAGATTTTTTAATAGAAGTAATTTACGAATCTGTTTAACTTTCTAGAGACAGTTGATATATAAAAAAGTTTTTTCCTGGATAACCCCTTTATAGGAGTACTCCGGTGGAAACATTTATTTTATTTATATTCAACTGGTGCCAGAAAGTTAAACAGAATTGTAAATGACTTCTATTTAAAAAAATCTTAATCCTTCCAGTACTTTTTAGCAGCTGTTTGCTACAGAGGAAATTCTTTTCTTTTTTAATTTATTTATTTTTTGTCTTGTCCACAGTGCTCTCTGCTGACACCTGATGCCCGTATCAGGAACTGTCCAGAGCAGGAGAAAATCCCCATAGCAAACCTATGCTACTCTGGACAGTTCCTGATACGGGCATCAGGTGTCAGCAGAGAGCACTGTGGACAAGACAAAAAAAGAAATTAAAAAAGAAAAGAATTTCCTCTGTAGCAAACAGCTGCTAAAAAGTACTGGAAGGATTAAGATTTTTTTTAATAGAAGTCATTTACAAATCTGTTTAACTTTCTGGCACCAGTTGATTAAAAAATAATAATAATAATAATAATAATACATTTCCACTGGAGTACCCCTTTAATCTAGGTGTAGTGTCCCAGGACAACTGCTCCTGCTACATTGCTCAATCAGTGTGTCGTAGAGTTAGGGTTTTTTTATACTGCGGAAATGTGTACAGGGCACTGGAAACCGATTTGTTAAAGGTATTTATGTGTATACACTGGGGTCTTACAGAGTGTAAAGGGTTAACATTTGTGCATTTACACAAGCTTAAATTACGTTTTGGTCACCTGATCCTCCAAACCAATGGTTGCAGGAAAAGTCCATAGTTCAAACATTCCTCTAACACAGTGGTCTCAACTCCCAGCATGCCCGGACAGCCAAAAGCCTGTCTGCCTTCTCCAGAGAATCCTCACTGTCCCTGAAAGGTAATTCAAGGCTTCCCTCTCATCTAATCCTTTTGTGTAGTGGTCATTAAACTGCAGTCCTCAGACAGCCGTTGGCTGTCCGGGCATGCTAGGAGTTGAAGTTTTGCCACATCTGGAGGGCCACAGTTTGAGACCACTGCTCTAACAGATGGACCCAGACCAAGCATAAGCAAGTCACTGTTCCTGTCCATGCCGTGAGGATAACACGCTCAAGTTTTTCTTCTTCGAGAAGAAGTTTCTATGTTTTCGCCAGAGAGGAGAAGGCAGAACAAGGACCTCTCTGCAATAAACTAATCTCTTTCATGGCCTCTGGTTGGCGTTAGAGCTGCTTGACTGCCACATCATGACAAGTTTTCCTAAGCAAAATCTACATATATAGCCAACCTGTGCAGATCCTCACCAACAGTTTTCAGAATTTTGGACTGAGAACCTATTCAACTATGAACATTCACATCTGCCTTAGCCATTACACAACCATGTGCTAAGAAGCACCTCAAAGAATGGTAAATCCAATAAAACTGCTACTGTTTTCGGCAGCAGCAGGAGGCGCTATATGGGTCTGTCAATTATCTGTACAATGGGTTATGGGTAATCATGTGACCCAAGGACCTCCAAAGGTCCTCCAACATACTATAGAGGAATTAACATAGTTACATGACCGAAGGTCCTGCGACGCTACCAAGGTAAGCATACTAATATACATTTAAACATTACAAAATTAGAAAAGAAAAAGGCGACTATGGGCTGTCCCACCTGGGGGACCCTACCTGAACATAGTAACTCTGACTTTGGGGACCACCATACAAGGTACGGTATGCAATACGGTACTGGGACACCACAGATCGGTGAGTGCGGCTTCGTTTCTTTCTACATCCTCGGTAACGTCTGTTTCAATGTTCTTGCCCTCATCTGTAGACGTCTTTTTCAGGGTTCTTGCCCCCATCTGTAGACGTCTGTTTCAGGGTTCTTACCCCTGTCTGTAGACGTCTGTTTTAGGGTTCTTACCCCCATCTGTAGATGTCTTTTTCAGGGTTCTTACCCCAGTCTGTAGACGTCTGTTTTAGGGTTCTTACCCCAGTCTGTAGACGTCTGTTTCAGGGTTCTTGCCCCCATCTGTAGACGTCTTTTTCAGGGTTCTTGCCCCCATCTGTAGACGTCTTTTTCAGGGTTCTTGCCCCCATCTGTTCTTGCCCCCATACAGATCAGCACAAGAACCCTGAAAAAGACGTCTACAGATCGGGCAAGAACCCTGAAACAGACATCTACTGATGGGGGCAAAACCCTGAAACAGACGTCTGCAGATGGGGCAAGAACCCTGAAACAGACGTCTACAGATGGGGGCAAGAACCCTGAAACAGACGTCTACTGATGGGGGCAAGAACCCTGAAACAGACGTCTACAGATGGGGCAAGAACCCTGAAACAGACGTCTACAGATGGGGGCAAGAACCCTGAAACAGACGTCTACTGATGGGGGCAAGAACCCTGAAACAGACGTCTACAGATGGGGGCAAGAACCCTGAAACAGACGTCTACTGATGGGGGCAAGAACCCTGAAACAGACGTCTACAGATGGGGGCAAGAACCCTGAAACAGACGTCTACAGATGGGGGCAAGAACCCTGAAACAGACGTCTACAGATGGGGGCAAGAACCCTGAAACAGACGTCTACTGATGGGGGCAAAACCCTGAAACAGACGTCTACAGATGTGGGCAAGAACCCTGAAACAGACGTCTACAGATGTGGGCAAGAACCCTGAAACAGACGTCTACAGATGGGGGCAAGAACCCTTAAACAGAGGTCTACAGATGGGGGCAAGAACCCTGAAACAGACGTCTACAGATGGGGGCAAGAACCCTGAAACAGACGTCTACAGATGGGGGCAAGAACCCTTAAACAGAGGTCTACAGATGGGGGCAAGAACCCTGAAACAGACGTCTACAGATGGGGGCAAGAACCCTGAAACAGACGTCTACAGATGGGGGCAAGAACCCTGAAACAGACGTCTACAAATGGGAGCAAGAACCCTGAAACAGACGTCTACAGATGGGGGCAAGAACCCTGAAACAGACGTCTACAGATGGGGGCAAGAACCCTGAAACAGACGTCTACAGATGGGGGCAAGAACCCTGAAACAGACGTCTACAGATGGGGGCAAGAACCCTGAAACAGACGTCTACTGATGGGGGGGATGGTAGCTGTATTTTCCTTTTAGAGAAGACTCAGGTTTGTCTGGTGTGACTCCGTTTTCTTCTTGATTGAGTAGAGTAGGATTTGTATTCTTTACATGGGGATAGAAGAAGGAAGCTCCAGGACTACGGCATATGGTAAAGAGTTGGTAATCGTCGTTCTGTTCACTTTCCCAAATGTTCACTTGGCATAGATGCAATGAGACCATTAGGTGCGCACACGCAGATGGTCCTTATACCATATGTACATCATGTTATACACTGTATAGTCCATATGGTTGGCGTTTCATCGCTGAGCTATGCGGAGGGAACAGAAGCGTATTCCAAATATTCGGTATTACTTGGCTATTCTAGACTGTGCTACATCTACAAACCCTACTACGGCAGCGTTATATACCACATAAATCACGTACATACCAAGCCTCGCAACAGGGAACGACCGAGACGCAGGAGGTTTTACTTCCGAAGCCTCTAATAATCTTCGCTCACATGCAACAGGAGCAGATGTCGTGGACGCACACGCGCCATAACTTCTTCACATTACACGTATGAGACGATTACGACTGGAAACAGATGTTCAGCACCGAAGGTATTTTTCTTCTATGACTCAATGTGAAAAGATCACTTTGAAAAGGAAAAAACTAAAAAAAATTCGTAGTAAGAAAGAAAAGAGAAATGTTTACCCCCCCCGTATACCAACCCCACCGGAGATATCCCCCCACCCCCCTAGATTTACTGCAATCATCCTTCTAATTACAATCGCTTGATTGCAATTACGAGAAATCTGCAGCTTCCTAATAGCCGCACATTTAGGCTACACGGAGACTTTTCCGTAGCTTCTGACTGATTTTAACTATCGAGCTACAGCTGCGGCCCCGAGGTCTACATGGAGTTTTATGCCATTTTGTGAACTGCAGCCATTACTTTAAAATCAATCAGAAACGCTTCAGAAAGTCTCAGTACCTGCGTTACATCTACCAAGAAGTGGTCATGTGGCTGCGACAAAACTTTCTGCAAACTATATAAATGTGTTCGGCGCGCTGTGCGAGTTTACCTGCAAAACTGATTTTGTGCATTGCACTGCATTAATAGCATAAACTAAAACAAGAGTGTAAGGCAGTGTTTCCCAACCAGTGTGCCTCCAGCTGTTGCAAAATTACCACTTCCAGCATGTCCGGACAGCCTTTGGCACTTATTCCATATAACAGATACATCCTGCACCTATTACCCGTAACAAAGCCAACCTACCCCTACCTCCCCATAACAAAGCCAACCTGCCCCTACCTCCCCATAACAAAGCCAACCTGCCCCAACCTCCCCATAACAAAGCCAACCTACCCCTACCTCCCCATAACAAAGCCAACCTGCCCCTACCTCCTCATAACAAAGCCAACCTACCCCTACCTCCTCATAACAAAGCCAACCTACCCCTACCTCCCCATAACAAAGCCAACCTGCCCCTACCTCCCCATAACAAAGCCAACCTGCCCCTACCTCCTCATAACAAAGCCAACCTACCCCTACCTGCCCATAACAAAGCCAACCTACCCCTACCTCCCCATAAAATAAGCCAACCTGCCCCTACCTCCCCATAACAAAGCCATCCTGCCCTGCATCCCATAACAAAGCCAACCTGCCCCTACCTCCCCATAACAAAGCCAACCTGCCCCTACCTCCCCATATGTCTCCTTCAGGTTCCTGAGGTGGTCGGACCGGCACCAACTATGAAGTTACTGTGAGGGTCCGGACTGAGGAAAGTTACTTGTGAACATTTTACAAATGTAACTATCGGGGTGTCTGGTACTCCTAAATCTTCACCCCCTCCCCCCCTCTCCATATAGCTTGATCCAGTTTTTGCACAGCCAAAACAAGAGAGGCGTCCGTGTCGCATCCTGTTCATGAAGAATCCGAATTCGTGACCTCTTTTTGGTTTATTCATTAGGATGTATGAGATGTTTTTGCCGTCGGCCTCTGGGTACATAAATGCTTTTAAATTCTCTGCACGAGGAGGAATGAACTGAAACGTACAAGAAGAGAGAAGAACTCCCCTACAGTTCTGTACCGTGCTCTCCAAATGGGGCCCATGAGAGATGCAGAACCACAACTCCCAGCACGCCCAGACAGGCAGAGTTCAATCAAGTTTGTTCTATGAATTACAACAGCGCTTTTCAAATTTTGGCCCTTGAAATGTTGCACAACTACAACTCCCAGCATGCCCAGACAGGTGCTGCCAAAGTTCAATCAGCTTTTTCCTATTGACGGGTCTATAGATCATAACCTTGTTCAAAATAAATAAATCACTGGATGAATTAAGCATGAAATTCATCAGCCGTTGGCTGTCCAGGCATGCTGGGAGTTGTAGTTTTGAAAAAGCTACAGGCACAATGATGGAGACAGAGGAGTAAAAGACGTTTGGAGGAGACAGAGGAGTCTGGGAGGAGGAGGAGGACAGAGGAGTCTGAGGAGGAGGAGGGCAGAGAAGTCTGAGAGGAGGAGGAGGACAGAGGAGTCTGAGAGGAGGAGGAGGACAGGAGTCTGAGAGGAGGAGGAGGACAGGAGTCTGAGAGGCGGAGGAGGACAGAGGAGTCTGGAGGAGGAGGACAGAGGAGTCTGGGAGGAACACAGAGGAGTCTGAGAGGAGGAGGACGGAGGAGTCTTAGAGGAGGAGGAGGAGGACGGAGGAGTCTGAGAGGAGGAGGAGGACGGAGGAGTCTGAGAGGAGGAGGAGGACGGAGGAGTCTGAGAGGAGGAGGAGGACAGAGGAGTCTGAGAGGAGGAGGAGGACAGAGGAGTCTGAGAGGAGGAGGAGGACAGAGGAGTCTGAGAGGAGGAGGAGGACAGAGGAGTCTGAGAGGAGGAGGAGGACAGAGGAGTCTGAGAGGAGGAGGAGGACAGAGGAGTCTGAGAGGAGGAGGAGGACAGAGGAGTCTGAGAGGAGGAGGAGGACAGAGGAGTCTGAGAGGAGGAGGAGGACAGAGGAGTCTGAGAGGAGGAGGAGGACAGAGGAGTCTGAGAGGAGGAGGAGGACAGAGGAGTCTGAGAGGAGGAGGAGGACAGAGGAGTCTGAGAGGAGGAGGAGGACAGAGGAGTCTGAGAGGAGGAGGAGGACAGAGGAGTCTGAGAGGAGGAGGAGGAGGAGGACAGAGGAGTCTGAGAGGAGGACAGAGGGGTCTGGAGGAGGAGGACAGAGGAGTCTGAGAGGAGGAGGAGGACAGAGGGGTCTGAGAGGAGGAGGACAGAGGGGTCTGGAGGAGGAGGACAGAGGGGTCTGGAGGAGGAGGACAGAGGGGTCTGGAGGAGGAGGACAGAGGGGTCTGGAGGAGGAGGACCGAGGAGTCTGGAGGGGGAGGACCGAGGGATCTGGAGGCGGACAGAGGGATCTGGAGGAGGAGGACAGAGGAGTCTGGAGGAGAAGGACAGAGGAGTCTGAAGGAGAAGGACAGAGGAGTCTGAAGGAGGAGGACAGAGGAGTATGGAGGAGGAGGACAGAGGAGTCTGGAGGAGGAGGACAGAGGAGTCTGGAGGAGGAGGACAGAGGGATCTGGAGGAGGAGGACAGAGGGATCTGGAGGAGGAGGACAGAGGAGTCTGGAGGAGAAGGACAGAGGAGTCTGGAGGAGGAGGACAGAGGAGTCTGAAGGAGGAGGACAGAGGAGTATGGAGGAGGAGGACAGAGGAGTCTGGAGGAGGAGGACAGAGGAGTCTGGAGGAGGAGGACAGAGGGGTCTGGAGGAGGAGGACAGAGGGGTCTGGAGGAGGAGGACAGAGGGGTCTGGAGGAGGAGGACAGAGGGGTCTGGAGGAGGAGGACAGAGGGGTCTGGAGGAGGAGGACAGAGGGGTCTGGAGGAGGAGGACAGAGGAGTCTGGAGGAGGAGGACAGAGGGGTCTGGAGGAGGCATCCTGGTTGAGGAACAATACCCTATAGGGACAAAAATTGGGGTTTTGCTTCCGTTCTGGTCCACAGTTTGGAGTCCAGTCCCCTGGGCTAACACGGTCCGGTTAGCTGTTGCAAAACTACAACTCCCAGCATGCCCAGACAACCATGGTTCCGTAAACCGAAGTAAACAGCTGGCACTCAGACGCCGTCAGCAAATTGTTATTTATTCAGAGCGTTAGTGACCGGAATTCTTCTTCATTTGTGTCAACTCCATAACGCGCAGTTCTGCTGATTTATAAGAACGACCGCTAAGAAAAACAACGCCGTTCCTCCCCGCCATCGATCCGACATTTTCTTCCTTTTTTTTCTCTTTTCTTTGAACTAGAAAATAACAGTAACAATCAGGCCGGAAAAGAATTTCATTGATAAAGAAGTAAAGTGTACAAGAAGAAGCGCGTTTCCATCAATAGGCGGCGGCGTAAGGGCTGATATCGGATTGTTCCCCAGAGAGAGGCCACAATATGGATCGTGCAGAGTGCGGTTGTCTGCGCTGCCGGAGCAGACAGGTAAATTTTATCGAAGGGAAAAGTGAACATGAAAAAGGAGAAAACAGAGGCCAATAGGTGTGGAAGTGCCACGGACATTATACGGAGGCGGCCGGGCGCATTATACGGAGGCGGCCGGGCGCATTATACGGAGGCGGCCGGGCGCATTATACGGAGGCGGCCGGGCACATTATACGGAGGCGGCCGGGCGCATTATACGGAGGCGGCCGGGCGCATTATACGGAGGCGGCCGGGCACATTATACGGAGGCGGCCGGGCGCATTATACGGAGGCGGCCGGGCGCATTATACGGAGGCGGCCGGGCACATTATACGGAGGCGGCCGGGCGCATTATACGGAGGCGGCCGGGCGCATTATACGGAGGCGGCCGGGCGCATTATACGGAGGCGGCCGGGCGCATTATAAGGATGTAGGCCATTTCAATTGTCACCAATTTATTTTCCAAAACACAGATTTCGAATTTAATAAGAAAACAGTATGAACTATGGCGCGTATCCCCACTGCAAACAGGGGCAACATAACATGAGGATTTCCCGTATAGTCCGATGCCTTATATATATACATTAATGGCTCCAGATTTATCAATTTGTCTAAGACAAAAACTCTCCGGTTTCCCCCAGAACCAATCACAGCTCCGCTTTCGTTTCACCAGCACTTGTTTAGATATGAAAGCTGAGCTGTTGCTGGTGCAAATTTTTATTTGTTGCCCATAGCAACCAATGACAAAACTCTGCTTTGATTTTTCCATAGCAACCAATCAGAGCTTAGGTTTCATTTCTTAAACTGCTCTGGTAAAAAGAAAGCTGAGCTCTTATTGGTTGCTATAGGAAAATGAAAGCTGCACTGTGGTCACTATGGGCACTTTAGGCCGGTTTCAGATGACAGTAACATGGCTGCATTTTTTAACCCATATTATAAGCCGTGACATAACCCCATCATAATTCAGCGTAATGTATTACTCTCACCTGAAACCGGCCTCAGGATATAGTCACACGTTCATAACTCACATTGGATTTTCCGTTGCGGGAAATCTACGGTGAGTTTGACCACCATTCACTCCTACGGGTCCGCGGTCAATCTGCCACTAACGCCGATTTTCAGCAGAAAGTGTATGGGACAAAAACAGAAGCAGAAGAGGGGAACCGAATGGGAATGACTGATAGAGGGAAGATGGGGGGACACTAAAGATTGACACACGGGGGGAGATAAGGTGACAGTATTAACTGACACATTGGGGGGAGATGGTGGGGACAGTAAAGACTGACACACAGAGGGTAATGGGGGACACTAATCAATGACACACGGGGGGGAGATGAGGGGACATAAATAACTGACACAGGGGAGAGAGAAGGGGACAGTATTAACTGACACACGGGGGAGAGAAGGCGACAGTAATAACTGACACACGGGGGAGAGAAGGGGACAGTAATAACTGACACACGGGGGAGAGAAGGGGACAGTAATAACTGACACACAGGGGGGGGGGGAGAAGGGGACAGTAATAACTGACACACGGGGGGAGAGAAGGGGACAGTAATAACTGACACACAGGGGGGGGGAGAGAAGGGGACAGTATTAACTGACACACGGGGGAGAGAAGGGGACAGTAATAACTTGACACACGGGGGAGAGAAGGGGACAGTAATAACTGACACACAGGGGGGAGAGAAGGGGACAGTAATAACTGACACACAGGGGGGGAGAGAAGGGGACAGTAATAACTGAGACACAGGGGGGGGGAGAAGGGGACAGTAATAACTGACACACAGGGGGGGAGAGAAGGGGACAGTAGTAACTGACACACAGGGGGGCGAGAAGGGGACAGTAGTAACTGACACACAGGGGGGCGAGAAGGGGACAGTAGTAACTGACACACAGGGGGGAGAGAAGGGGACAGTAATAACTGACACACAGGGGGGCGAGAAGGGGACAGTAGTAACTGACACACAGGGGGGAGAGAAGGGGACAGTAATGACTGACACATTGGGGGGAGATGGTGGGGACAGTAAAGACTGACACACAGAGGGTAATGGGGGACACTAATCAATGACACACGGGGGGGAGATGAGGGGACATAAATAACTGACACAGGGGGGAGAGAAGGGGACAGTATTAACTGACACACGGGGGAGAGAAGGGGACAGTAATAACTGACACATGGGGGAGAGAAGGGGACAGTAATAACTGAAACACGGGGGAGAGAAGGGGACAGTAATAACTGACACACAGGGGGGGGGGAGAAGGGGACAGTAATAACTGACACACGGGGGGAGAGAAGGGGACAGTAATAACTGACACACAGGGGGGGGAGAGAAGGGGACAGTATTAACTGACACACGGGGGAGAGAAGGGGACAGTAATAACTTGACACACGGGGGAGAGAAGGGGACAGTAATAACTGACACACAGGGGGGAGAGAAGGGGACAGTAGTAACTGACACACAGGGGGGCGAGAAGGGGACAGTAGTAACTGACACACAGGGGGGCGAGAAGGGGACAGTAGTAACTGACACACAGGGGGGGAGAGAAGGGGACAGTAGTAACTGACACACAGGGGGGAGAGAAGGGGACAGTAATAACTGACACACAGGGGGGCGAGAAGGGGACAGTAGTAACTGACACACAGGGGGGGAGAGAAGGGGACAGTAATAACTGACACACAGGGGGGGAGAGAAGGGGACAGTAGTAACTGACACACAGGGGGGAGAGAAGGGGACAGTAATAACTGACACACAGGGGGGCGAGAAGGGGACAGTAGTAACTGACACAGAGGGGGGAGAGAAGGGGACAGTAATAACTGACACACAGGGGGGAGAGAAGGGGACAGTAATAACTGACACACAGGGGGGCGAGAAGGGGAAATTAATAACTATGATAGACGGGGGAGATTAGAGGACAGTAATAATTGACACACTGGGAGATTGGGGGATACTAATGTCTGACACAGAGGGAGAGATGAGGGGACACTAATAACTGACACACAGGGGGGAGATGAAGAAACACTAAAGGAAAAATCTGAAGGAAAATATGAGTGTGAACGCACCTTACAACAGTGAACTATAAACTCTAAACTTCCGGCTGTTGCAAAACTACAACTCCCAGCATGCCAGGGCATGCTGGGAGTTGTAGTTTTGCAACTGCCAGAGGACAACAGTTTGGAGACGACTGACCTAAAACAATAATTATGAAATGCTACGTGTGAGAACAGCCTAAAGGAGTCGTTCAAAAAAGGCAAAACCTGTCTAACATCTGCGCACCGCACCTTTCCACGTGACATGACACAGAAGACCCCTGTGTGAACCCGCCACTATTCTTTCTCTAACAAAACCGTGTGAGACACTTGGAACGCCATAAAATCTCCGCATCATATGAGCACTACCTGTTTATCAGGAGCGAGGTCTTAATTTGTTCTGGAATTACAAAGTAAAATGGCAAATGACGGCCATAAATCAGGAGGATGAGCGATTCCGACAGCCATGATTTCCTGTATTACAACATATTCATTGTTTCTCATCTGCCAGAACAGGCCATAAAATATCAGCGCCGGGCATCGCCGTCTCACAAGATTCACTACAAATTTCTTTTTTCTCTGCAATTACCCAGAAGTCATCTGCATTCTCCTCCGTAATTTTAGACTTCTTACCTGCACGCGACCACACGATGCCCCGTAAGTATAAAGGGCCAAAGGGGCGCAGATGAGCCGGCGCTGGACGTACCCGGCCTATAATTTACTAGAATTAATCTTTGCCGCTTACTCAAGTGATTCGAGCGATTTCTGTCCTTTTGCATCCGAGAACAAATTGTTCCAGAACTCTTCAAAGCCGCAAAAAAATAGCTTCTTAACAGGAAATACAACCGAGAAGATGGATAGGAAAATAAATTAGCAGAAATGACTATAATTATCTTATAATTGATTTACAGATGGCGCAGAATAGAGTTTGGCATCTCACTTTCACTCTGAAGCTGCCTGTGATAATACTTCACGTGGACTATAGTTTTTTTTTTTTTGTTGTTTTTTTTAATATATATTTATTTAGAGAGAGAGAGACATTAAAATATATATATATACCGTATTTATCGGGGTATACCACGCACTGGCCTATAACACGCACCCTCATTTTACCCAGGATATTTGGGTAAAAAAAGTTTTTTACCCAAATATCCATGATAAAATAAGGGTACGTGTGTGTGCGCGTGTATACCCCGATATACCCCCAGGAAAGGCAGGGGGAGAGAGGCCGTCGCTGCCCGCTTCTCTCCTTTCCTGGGGTCTAGAGCGCTGCTGTCGGCGCCGATAGCCAGGGGGAGAGAAGCGGCGCCGACAGCCAGGGGGAGAGAAGCGGCGCCGACAGCCAGGGGGAGAGAAGGGGCAGCGGCACCCATTGCCGGCGCCGCTGCCCCGTTGCCTCCCCCCATCCCCGGTGGCATAATTACCTGAGTCGGGTCCGCGCTGCTCCAGGCCTCCGTCGTGCGTCCCCAGCGTCGTTGCTATGCACGGCGCGGCGCTCTGACGTCATGCGCCGCGCGTTCAGCGCATAGCAATGACGCCGGGGACGCACGACGGAGGCCTGGAGCAGCGCGGACCCGACTCAGGTAATTATGCCACCGGGGATGGGGGGAGGCAACGGGGCAGCGGCGCCGGCAATGGGTGCCGCTGCCCTTTCTCTCCCCCTGGCTATCGGCACCGGCACCGATAGTCAGGGGGACAGAACGGGCAGCGGCGCCGATAACCAGGGGGTGAAAAGGGCCGACAGCAGCGCTATAGACCCCAGGAAAGGCAAGGGGAGAGAAGCGGGCAGCGACGGCCTCTCTCCCCCTGCCTTTCCTGGGGGTATATCGGGGTATAACACGCACACAGACTTTAGGCTAAAAATTTTAGCCTAAAAAGTGTGTGTTATACGCCGATAAATACGGTATATATATATATATATATATGTATATATATATATATATATATACATATATATATATACATACACACACACACACAGTGGGGCAAAAAAAGTATTTAGTCAGCCCCCAATTGTACAAGTTCTCCCCCTTATAAAGATGAGAGGCTGTAATTTCCATCATAGGTTATAACCTCAACTATGAGAGACAGAATGAGAAAAAAATCCATAAAATCCCATTGTCTGATTTTTTAAGAATTTATTTGCAAATTATGGTGGAAAATAAGTATTTGGTCACCTACAAACAAGCAAGATTTTTGCCTCTCACAGACCTGTAACTTCTTCTTTAAGAGTCTCCTCTGTCCTCCACTAGTTACCTGTATTAGGCTGCATTCACACCACATTTTTTACATACAGGTGCCGGATCCGGCGGGGGGAGGGGCAAACCGGGCGCTCCCGTACCCCAGCCGAATCAGCCAGTGATTCCATTTACTTTAATGAGCCAACCGGAGTCAAACGGTCCAGTTGGCTCAGTTTTGAACCGTATGCGGTTTTGGACCAGACCTAAAACCATAGTATACTACGGTTTTAGGTCCGGTCCAAAATCGCATACGGGTCAAAACTGAGCCGACCAGAGTCACCGTTTCACTCCGGTTGGCTCATTAAAGTAAATGGAGTCACTGGCTGATTCGGCTGGGGTACGGGAGCGCCCGGTTTGCCCTCCCCCCGCCGGATCCGGCACATGTATGTACAAAATGTGGTGTGAATGCAGCCTTAATGGCTCCTGTTTGAACTTGTTATCAGTATAAAAGACACCTGTCCACAACCTCAAACAGTCACACTCCAAACTCCACTATGGCCAAGACCAAAGAGCTGTCAAAGGACACCAGAAACAAAATTGTAGACCTGCACCAGGCTGAGAAGACTGAATCTGCAATAGGAAAGCAGCTTGGTGTGAAGAAATCAACTATGGGAACAATTATTAGAAGATGGAAGACATACAAGACCACTGATAATCTCCCTCGATCTGGGCTCCAAGCAAGATCTCACCCCGTGGTGTCAAAATGATCACAAGAACAGTAAGCAAAAATCCCAGAACCACACGGGGGGACCTAGTGAATGACCTGCAGAGAGCTGGGACCAAAGTAACTAAGGCTACCATCAGTAACACACTACGCCGCCAGGGACTGAAATCATGCAGTGCCAGACGTGTCCCCCTGCATAAGCCAGTACATGTCCTGGCCCGTCTGAAGTTTGAATGACCAAGAAGAGGATTGAGAGAATGTCATATGGTCAGATAAAACAAAAGTAGAACTTTTTGGTAAAAATTCAACTCGTCGTGTTTGGAGGACAAAGAATGCTGAGTTGCATCCAAAGAAAACCATACCTACTGTGAAGCATGGGGGGTGGAGACATCATGCTTTGGGGCTGTTTTTCTGCTAAGGGATCAGGACGACTGATCCATGTAAAGGAAAGAATGAATGGGGCCATGTATCGTGAGATTTTGAGTAAAACCTCCTTCCATCACAAGGGTATTGAAGATGAAACGTGGCTGGGTCTTTCAGCATGACAATGATCACAAACACACCGCCCGGGCAACGAAGGAGTGGATTCGTAAGAAGCATTTCAGGGTCCTGGATTGGCCTAGCCAGTCTCCAGATCTCAACCCCATAGAAAACCTTTGGAGGGAGTTGAAAGTCCGTGTTGCCCAGTGACAGCCCCAAAACATCACTGCTCTAGAGGAGATCAGCATGGAGGAATGGGCCAAAATACCAGCAACAGTGTGTGAGAACCTTGTGAAGACAGAAAACATTTGACCTCTGTCATTGCAAACACTTATTCACCATAATTAACAAATAAAAAGTGATTTTATGGATTTTTGTTCCTAATTTTTTCTTATAGTTGAGGTTATAACCTATGATGAAAATTATAGGCCTCTCTCCACTTTTTAAGTGGGAGAACTTGTACAATTGGTGGCTGACTAAATATTTTTTTGCCCCACTGTATATGGCATAAGACCATTGCATAAAGAGTTTCTATGCTTTGCACAGTTCTTTCCTGTTAAATGGTTCCTTAAAAATAGGAAAATCACAGCGAATATAAACATACATTTTTTGTTTTTAGTTTAGCACAAGGAGCAAAATGACAAATTGTAAATAAAGTGAAAGGGCCCAAAGACTTTCTGAATGTACTGTACTTTTTCTCACTGATGGCTGTTTGCAGTTATAAAATCATGTTTTCCTTCCAAACTTAAGAGTCATAGAGGTGACGCAGAGCTGCAGCATGCAGGCCTCCTTCCTCCCCCACCCCTCCCTGATCTGCATGGTTGGTGTACATGGCTTAAAGGTTGGAGAAGGGACGGGGCATATATGCTGCAGCGCAGCCCCGCCTCTATGACACTTGAGCATGGAAGGAAGGCATACATTTGTATGTATCTATCCAAAATCTATCCATGACAAAAATGATACATACATGAGTTTAAATCCCATAGAAATGAACAGAAGCCATTATCATACCCATACAAAAGAACCTCAGTAGTAGTGTCATATAAAAATGCATAAACCACACATAAATTTGTGTTGGAACAATATGGCATCTAGGAATGATGACAAACATAACTGAAGCTACATAAAAAGCCAAGTACCAGATGTATTTTTTTATCTATGTTTACGCTGTAGCATTTGCCTTTCGTATAAGTTAAAATCAGTTTTTCTTGTTTAGTTCTCTTTTATTGCACTGTATACAGGGCCATTTTTCATTTAACATCGGGGCCCGTATTGGCAAACAGGAAGAGCGGCCATATTGTTCGTCACTCCAGAATTAGCTTCTCGGTCTATGATCCCTTTATTGTAGCTTCAACTTCCTGAAAAGAAATGACACTTTACTTCCGGTTTCTGAGAAACCAATTTGAGGTGTGAACCGCTTGTATGACCCACTGCGGTTACTCTACATCAAGACTTTTGCTTTCTCTCTAAAATAATATACGGCTATAGGTTTACAACATCTTTTACAAAAATATACAGATCAGATGGGTAAAGGCAGGACACCAAAAATCCCAGGCGCCAGGTTGTCCTGGCACCTAGGTTCTTGTCAGCCCCTTTCCAGCCCATGACTTACATTTAGGTCACGGGTCAAGTGAAGAATTATGGCGTGGACTCTTAAATTGATACGACCTGCCTATGGCTGATGCGTTTTGAACTTCCTAAGAGTTCTTAGTCATGGCCATGACTAAGAACTCTTAGGAAGTTTGAAACGCGTCAGAGTTTTGTTTTTAATACACCTATAGGTTTCTTTGCTTTTTGTTCGTGTTTCAACCTAAACAGTAAAAATTACGTCTAGATTTTTTGTGAGCTGGACCCCTCCTATTTTTGCTTTGTCCATATCATATGGGATACAGCCCACATTGTCCGTGCTCCAAGAACTCCTGCAGTGACGCGTTATAGCCGCAGTCCTGTCTACTGATGTCCGTATTGGGTGAGGAGCTGAATTACAATCGAATAATTGCTTAAAGGGGTTGTCCCATGTTATCTTTTTCACTTTTTTTTTTTCTAGAGGTGAAGGGGAAAGCCGGATGAAGTCTAAGCAGGGAAGTCATCCCACACGGTCACCGGCGTAGACGTAAAAAAAAGAAGTCTAAAGTCCAAAATTTCAGATTTTTAGTCACAAAAAAAAATAAAAAATTTATTTACAAGCGCTCAAAAGTCAATACTATGCAAAAGTGGGAGTGGTAAAAATTTCAACTCACAGCACAAAAATTTAACCCCCCCCCAAACACCAGAGCTTTGTAGGTGGAAAAAATAAAAATAAAAGTTATAGGGGTCAAAATCCTGGCTCCTAACTTTTTTGTTTGCTTACTCACATTGTGTCATTGCCATATAGAAAAGAAAAGAAGAAAAAAATTAAAAAAATTAAAATATATATTTATTTTGAATTTAATTGTTTTATTATTATAATTTTTTTTAAATCTATTTACGTCCCCCCCCATCCAAATTTTTTTTTACATTTTTTCATACTTTTAAATAAACCCCTAAATGCTGCAATCTTGTCCCACAAAAAACAAACCCTATAAAACTAGGTCAGCAGAAAAATAAAAAAAAGTTCTCTCAGAAGGATATAAAATAAATAAATAAAAATTATAAAAAAAATAAAATAAAAAAATACAGCGTGTCACAGAGGTCAGAGACTAATGTGGTGCTGAGAGGTTAATAAGTAATTCCTTCTATTACTTCCTAATCGTAGACATCAAAGCGGCATCTGACTGCGGTTTCCCAGGATGTGCAGACAATTAGAAAACATTCTGCAATACCACAAGCTCCGCGGCGCAGACGTGTCAGAAATGTGTCGGATAAATATTTGCCCTTTGATGAGACCTAAAACCGCACGCTACTCAATAATGGCACCGTATTGCCTATAGGGCAGGCTTTCCCAACCAGGGTGCCTCCAGCTGTTGCAAAACTACAACTCCCCGCATGTCCGGACAGCGGATGGCTTACTCATCTCTCTCTGCTGAGGACAGATGCATGCTCAGCCAAGTTGAACGTGTATACATATAGGGAAAATGTTCAGTCAACTATATAATATAGTGTTTCCCAACCAGGTTGCCTCCAGCTGTTACATGCTGGGAGTTGTAGTTTTGCAACAGCTGGAGGCAACCTGGTTGGGAAACACTACCCTATAGGCACAAAAATCAGGGCTCCGTTTCCGCTCCCCCTCCCCTAAGAAAAAGCGGGACGTACACATTAGACATGACAGCCGACCCCCTCCATTTTGGACAGCTTTACCTGTATATAGTGACTACACTTTTACAAAGGCTGGGTGTAGTACTAAGATACCAGGCCTAGGGCCTCAACGCCATTTTAAATACTCAACACCCCGCCATTGGGGTCAACCGAAGGACAGAGAAGACCACCAACTGCTTTATAACCGCCAGAGAGGCTGTTGACTGTGGCATCTAAGAGGTTAAACTTGTAGTAAACAGGTGGCACTCTGAGGCCCCAGTTCACATGGCAAAATTTCGGCAAAATAAAAAATGAATTCCACTCGAACACACACGGAACGGAATTCCTGCACCGCGGAAAGAATTAACATGCCTATTCTTACAGTGGAATAGGCGCAGGAACACAGTCTATGGGGACGAATCATTTCTGAGCGGTCCTAGTGCCGGCATATCCAAAACATTTTTGGGCAGAAAACATTTCACTGTGTGAACTTGGCCCCAAATGCATTAAAATAACAAAGCAACTTACTTACCTCTCCGCACCTTTTGTAGCGGATGTCATGTGACTAACGCAGCCAATCAGCAGCCTCAGTGGTAACATGCCTTACCGCTCCCCGTAGGTCCGGCGAACAATGCAACTTCCAGTTGGCTGCGGTGGTCAGGTGACAACAGACGACCAGGGTGCCGAACAGAGCCTGAAGTGGCAATCAGCACGGGATCAGAGAGGTTAAAGGGGTACTCCGCTGAAAAACATCTTAGCCCCTGGGATCTCCGGGGGAGCAGCACCCCAGTCATCCGTGCACGGAACGAACTTCATTCCGTGCCAGATGACTGGCGACTATAGCCGCCACGCCCCCTCCATTCATGTCTATGGGAGGAGGAGGTGTGACAGCTACGTACTAGCCCCCTACCATAGACATGAATGGAGGGGGCGTGGTTACTATAGTCGCCAGACATCCGGCACGGAATGGGGTTCGCTCCGGTCACGGATGACTGGGGTGCCAGCGGTGCCCCGCGATCAGACATCTTATTCCCTATATTCGGCGGAGTACCACTTTAAAGGGGTATTCCAGGCAAAAACTTTTTTTTATACATATCAACTGGCTCCGGAAAGTTAAACAGATTTGTAAATTACTTCTATTAAAAAATCTTAATCCTTCCAATAGTTATTAGCTTCTGAAGTTGAGTTGTTGTTTTCTAATTGCTTTATGATGACTCACGTCCCGGGAGCTGTGCAGTTCCTATGAGGATATTTTCCCATCATGCACAGCTCCCGGGACGTGACATCATAATTGTGCAGTTAGACAGAAAACTTCAGAAGCTAATAACTATTGGAAGGATTAAGATTTTTTAATAGAAGTCATTTACAAATCTGTTTAACTTTGCGGAGCCAGTTGATATATAAAAAAAAGTTTTTGCCTGGAATACCCCTTTAATCCCTCTCCATACAACCTTCCTGACCTTACGGGAAGGGGTTAATAGTCTCGTCCACCTTCACGTAATGCGATATAAAACCGACCAATACACCATCCAGAAACCGTCCCCAGACTTTCTTTACTACAGCTCCTATGCAGGCCTGTGAGTTTCCATGGTAACAGACAACAATCCCTGCGTAGTCTGACCCTACAAGTCCTATTCTTCTCTTGGATTCACACGTTACACAGAGCCGGGGAAACGACCAGACTGCGGGACCGCGCTGAACTGTTTGTTGTCTGTTACCACAGAGACGCTTAATCCCCACAGAAGTCGAAAAACAAAAACCACAGGAACTTTGTAATTAAAGATCTACTGCAAAATGGCGTCATAAAAAAACATTGGTTGTAAAGATTACACACGGACTATAAGCCACGGATGAGAAGAATGGCGGCGCACTCAGGAGCTGTGGCTTGTGTCGTATCTGATCGGGCTACCACACGGTTAAGAAGAAAACAATATCGCGGTTTGGTGGACGGCGAGCGGCAGATGTCATCTCTGTAGGCGATGTAAACACTGATGCCACTGATAATACACGCCGGGAACAATGCCGCCATACAGGGAAGATTAGCGCTGAACGCGAGGGACGACAATGGAATCTGAGAGCAGGAAATGTCCCCGTGACCTCGTGTGACTGCTCTGCGTCTCCTCACTGCAGCGTTTCCTAAACAGGGTGCCTCCAGATGTTGCAAAACTACAACTCCCAGCATGCCCGGACAGCCATTGGCTTAATCATCTCTCTATACCGAAGGCACATGCATGCTCAGCCAAGTTCAACGTGCATACATATAGGGAGAAAGTTCAGCCAACAACTATCTACTACAGTGTGTCCCAACCAGGGTGCCTCCAGCTGTTGCAAAACTACAACTCCCAGCATGCCCAGACAGCCATTAGCTTAATCATCTCTCTATACCGAAGACACATGCATGCTCAGCCAAGTTCAACGTGCATACATATAGGGAGAAAGTTTAGCCAACAACTATCTAATACAGTGTTTCCCAACCAGGGTGCCTCCAGCTGTTGCAAAACTACAACTCCCAGCATGCTCGGACAGCCATTGGCTTACTCGTTTCTTTATACTGATGAAACATGCATGCTCAACCAAGTTGAATGTGCATACATATAGGGAAGAGTTCAGCCAACAACTAATACAGTGTTTCCCCAACCAGCGTGCCTCCAGCTGTTGCAAAACTACAACTCCCAGCATGCCCGGACAGCCATTGGCTTAATCATCTCTCTATCTCTCTATACTGAAGACATATGCATGCTCAGCCAAGTTGAACGTGTGTGTATATATATATATATATATATATATATATATATATATATATGGAAGAGTTCAGCCAACAACTATCTAATACAGTGTATCACAACAAGCGCGCCTCCAGCTGTTGCAAAACAGCTCCCAGCATGCCCAGACAGCAGTTGGCTGTCCGGGCATGCTGGGAGTTGTAGTTTTGCAACAGCTGGAGGCACGCTGGTTGGGAAATATTGCCCTAGAGGTTTCCTCCACCGGGTTTCTTTTTCCTCCTTTGCGTGCTGGGGGATGACTATTTGTGAGATCAGGATTTGATGCTGGTTGTCCGGCCATGCTGGGAGTTGTAGTTTTGCAACAGCTGGAGGCACACTGGTTGAGAAATGTGGCCTCGCTGACCAAGTGTCAAGGCAGAGCGCACGCAGATCGGTGTAAAGGACAGTCTGTCGCCGGTGAAGGGGTTTAGTCCTATGTATCAATAGGGAGGATTGCAGCTTGGTAACTACAAACCGACCATTAGAGAACGCCCACCGCGCCATTTCTTCAGGTTTTAGACATTTAGGCCATATGTTCACACAGCGGAATTTCCGAGAGGAAACATTCAGCTCGGAAATTCCACTGCGGTGGAGTCCCACCAATTTTAATGGGACTCTGCTGCACGCCTCGGAAATTTTCAGAAACATCTGCCGCGGAAATCCCGATTTTGTTGTGGCGCAGAAACATTTAACCTATTCGTTGTTCCTGCGGATTCCGCTCGGACACGCGTTACCATTATTTATGGAGCCGGCCCGGTCCTAGTGCCCACCGTAACATGTGAATGTGCGGAATGTCTGCCCGTGTTTTCCGGGCATACATTCCGCACATTTTATGCCGCGTGAACGTGACCTTATCACACAACGGGGGAGATTTATCAAACCCCGTCCAAAAGTTGCTGAGTTGCCCATAGCAACCAATCAGATTGCTCATTTTATTTTTGAAAAGGCCTCTGAATAATGAAAGTAGCGATCTGATTGGTTGCTATGGGCAACTCAGCATCTTTTCCTCAGGTTTTGATAAATCTCCCCATAGACTTTCCCAGAAAAACGTTAGATTTATCAAAACCTGTGCAGAGGGAAAGTGGTGCCGTTACTCATAACAACCAATCAGATCACTGCTTTCAGTTTTAAAAAGGCATCTGAGGAATAAAGGAAGAGATCTGATTGGTTGCTATGGGCAACTGCACCATTTTCCTCTATTCCTCTGCGCAGGTTTTGATAAATCTCCCCCGTTGTGTCTTCTGCAGAATTCTGCGCCACATTTTTTCCCCCTGCTAAATACAGTGAGGGACTTATCCAAAAATCTGCGTAATTTATGATTCTGTTATATCAGGCTTTTTTTTTTTTTTTTTTTTTTTTTTTTTTTATTACCACATTTTTATAGTTCACTTGTGTTGCTCTGAAAATATGGGAGGTTTCGGTTTTGCATTAAATTTTTGACATTTGGATCCAAAAAAAGAAAAATTGTGCGGGAAAATGTAAATCCAACGAGATTGTAAGATGGATCAAGAGTCCAGCGAAGAAGACAAATGCGAAACATGGTGACCGAATGCAATATGATGTGTGTGAGAACGCGCCTGCCACAAAAAATAAATACATTAAAAAAAGGAGTAAAAAAAAAAATATATATATTAAAATTCCCACCAAAAAAATATTTTTATATCCTGAAATAGATCTACGGTACTTGTGGAGAAGGTAAGCGAGATAATTGTCTATTTTTGGGCTGTGTCCACCGCTCTGTTTTTACCACGAAATTCCAAAATCAACGTTAAATATTTAAAAAAATTACTGAATTAAAAGGGGGTACTCTGGGGGGGGGGGGGGGGAATTATTTTTAAATCAACTGGTGCCAGAAAGTTAAATTCGATTTGTAAATTACTTCTATTAAAAAATCTTAATCCTTCCAGTACTTATCAGCTGCAGTATACTAAAGAGGAAATTCTTTTCTTTTTTGGATTTCTTTTCTGTCTGTCCACAGTGCTCTCTGCTGACACCTCTGTCAATGTCAGGAACTGTCCAGAGCAGGAGCAAATTCCCATAGAAAACCTATGCTGCTCTGGACAGTTCCTGACATGGACAGAGGTGTCAGCAGAGAGCACTGTGGTCAGACAGGAAAGAATTCCAAAAAGTAAAGAATTTCCTCTCTAGTATACAGAAGCTAATAAGTATTGGAAGGATTAAGATTTTTTAATAGAAGTAATTTACTAATCTGTTTAACTTTTTGGCAGCAGTTGATCAAAAAAAAAAAAAAAAAAAGTTTTCCACCGGAGACGAACCCTCTTAGCGCCAATTTCAGTCTTTTTCCATATACAAACGCTTGTGATACGGTAACAGTACCGCAAAGCCAAACATGCTCAGTATGTTCAGAGTCCATTTAACAGTAAACAAATATAGTTTTAAAATATTCATAATAGTTTTTTGCAAGGTTAAATAAAAAAAAAAAATGCATATATATCACTGGAAAAAATATTTTTTTTTTTTTTTACATTTTCCACAATTACAAAGGTAGTAATAAACTTTGCACCAAAATGTTCATGTAAACGCGAGATTGAGCCTTTGAAAACGTCCTGTAAGTAATCCGGACCGTATCCAACCCCACGCCTAGTTTTGCAAAACTGGAGCGCACCGTACAAACTTAAGCTTTTTTTTTATTTTTTATTGATTTTTTACAATTTTTTTATTTTTTATTGATTTTTTTACAATTTTTTTATTTTTTATATGCAGTCTGATTTTCATGCCGCTCTTTACAGAGTTTTGCACCAAATATTTGGCACAAAACTCAGTGTCCAGGCTCTAGGATGGAGATTTTCACTCAGTTTTCGAACTTTTTCACTCATACGCCTCAATTTTTATACACGTTTTCCATGATAGAAACCACAGTGGTAAAAAAAATAAAATTAAAAAAATTAAAAGAAAATGTGTAAATAAAAAAAATTAAAAAGCTGCTAAAGAATAGGAGGTACTAAAGCTTATAACATTTCTGGAAAAACTCTGCTAAAATGCTAAAATAAGCCATATATATATCTATCTATATACACGCACGCATACATATATATTGTTTTTGCTTCTCCAGACATTGCAGGCATTTTATTGTATATTGTAGGGTTTGCAGTAGGGATGTAAGAAAAAAATCGATTCTCGCGATAATCGCGATTTTTTCATTTGCCGATACAGAATCGATTCAAAATATTTTTCGATTCTTTTAGGGATGTGGAATTTTTATCTGCGGACGCCCGGAACAGCATGTCATGTCCCGGGCATCAGGAGATAAAAGTTCCACATTTGTGGAGCCGAGCAGGCCGGATCTGACACAGCTATGGAGCGGGCTCCGACTCGTGCCCACTCCGTACTATGCGACCCCCGGCTGATTTCAGTAGCAGGGGGCCGCCGCTAATAGCCAGCATGCGGCAATCGCCGCGGCTGGCTATTAAAGGAGTATCCGGTGCGCACTTTTCTCATTTTATCCTATCCAGGCTGCAAAATAAAATAAAACGCACTTTCTCTTACCTGCCAACGAGCCCCCGGAGCTCCGGTACAGGTGTTCGGTCCCCGGGCTGTATTCTTCTTACTTCCTGTTAGCCCGGTACGTCACATGGAGCTTCAGCCTATCACCGGTCACAGTGATGTCCCGCCTCCGCTGGTGATAGGCTGAAGCTCCATGTGACGTGCCGGACTAACAGGAAGTAAGAAGAATACAGCCCGGGGACCGAACACCTGTACCGGAGCTCCGGGGGCTCGTTGGCAGGTAAGATAAAGTGCGTTTTATTTTATTTTGCAGCCCGGACGGGATAACATGAGAAAAGTGAGCACCGGAGTACTAGATCGCCGCTGTCAAAGCTGACAGCAGCGTCTATTGGGATCTATGAATGCTCCCAGGTGGGCGATATATCGGGATATATCGCGATGTATCGTCACCTAGACGGTATCGCGATATATCGGGATATATCGAATCGCCACACTGGTATCGCGATTCGAATTGAATCGCCAAATTCTTGGCGATTCACACCCCTAGTTTGCAGTTTGTGTTAGGGATCGACCAAATATCGTCCGATATTCACGATTTTGGACGTTATCGGCAATTACCTTGCCGATAATCCGATAATGCACGATATGAATTTTTCCCCATACCGCAATACAGGTTTGGCCCCTCCCCCTCGGGAATTAATGAATTACCAGCCCAACGCTGCGCTGTCCCCACATCAGGGAACTAATCATATGTGACCCTCGAGCGCTGTTCTGCTCCCCCCCCCCCCCCCCCCCCCCCCCCGCAAAATCAATCATCAGCCCAGCGCTGCGCTGTCCCGATCGGGGTGCTACTCCCATATGTCACCCGACAGGCGCTGCCCTCCTCACCCTCCTGTTTGTTGCGGGCCGCCTGCGCTGGCTGGAACTCTGTACTTTAGGCTGTATAGCGATGTTCCGCCTCAGCCGGTGATAGGCTGAGCCCCCTGTCATGTAAGGAGCCGGCTCCTTACATGACAGTGGGCTCAGCCTATCACTGGCCGGGGCGGAACATCGCTGCGGCCGGTGATAGGCTGACGGTCGCATAGGGATACAGCGTAAAGTACTTAGTTCCTGCCAGCGCCGGCGGCCCGCAACAAACAGGAGTTTAAGTTTTCCTGAAATATCTAATGTTTTCATTCCTTCGTCCAAGGCATTGGACTATTTCACTCTTTTCGGCAGCGGAGAGATCCTTTTTCTTCCCCATATTGCTTGAAACGGTGTCTGCTTAATAATGTGGAACGCCCGGGGTACTCCGGTGGAATTTTTATTATTATTTTTTTTTAAATGCTTCCAGTACATCGGTCCCTCAACATACGATGGTAATCCGCTCCAAATGGACCCTCGTTTGTTGAAACCATCGTATGTTGAGGGATCCGTGCAATGTAAAGTATAGGACAGTGGTCTTCAACCTGCGGACCTCCAGATGTTGCAAAACTACAACACCCAGCATGCCCGGACAGCCAACGGCTGTCCGGGCATGCTGGGAGTTGTAGTTTTGCAACATCTGGAGGTCCGCAGGTTGAAGACCACTGGTATTGGAGGTTATACTCACCTGTCCCCGCCGCTCCGGACCGTCACCGCTCGTCACCGCTGCCCTGAACGTCGCCTTCCATCGATGTCGCCGCGTCCCCGGGGTGTCCCTGACGCTCCGGCAAGGCCTCTGCTTCCCCGGCATCCTCTCTCTCTGTCGCCGCCGTCACGTCGCTACGCATGCCGCTCCTATTGGATGACGGGACGGCGTGCGCAGCGACGTGATGACGACGATGGAGAGCGCCGACGATGCAGGGGATCCCGAAGAGGACGCGCCGGAGCCCCGAGGACAGGTAAGTGATCGTCAGCGGACCACACGGGGCACCGTAAACGGCTATCCGGAGGCAGATGAAGCAGTCTGAGCTGAGGGATAGCCATTTATGCGATGGCCCCGACATACAAAAGCATCATATGTTGAAATGATCGTATGTCAGGGCCATCGTAGGTCGGGGGGGGGGGGTCACTGTACTTAATCCTGAGCTCAAATCCACTAAATTTTCTGTGGAACTCTTAGTAAATATGTTGGGTTTTTGTGAAAATGTCGGGAACACGCCCCTTTTCGGTGACAACGCCTTTTCCCAATGGCCACACCCCCTTTTCAGGTTTTCTTGGTAAAATGGAGAGTTAGTCGGGTTTTTTTTTTTTTTTTTTTTTTTTTTCAATTCTGGTGCAAATTCTGTCGCACAACCCGACAAAATGTCGGGTTTGCAATAGTAAATGAGGTCCACGAGTGACACGGAAAAACATAATATTTCATCTTTGTGACACAAATAGAATTTGCATAATAATTTGGAACAGGGTGTATAAAACTATAGGAAAAAGTGTCCTATTTGTGCACATAAAACCTAAGGCCTCATTCACACGGTGACATGTCAGAGTGGAATCCGGTGAAAAAATTCCTGTCAGAAATTGTTTTGCAGCAAAGTCCTATTGTTTTGAATGGGATTCTGCTGACCGTGCACGGGACAGAATTTTCACATTAGAAACATCTGCCGCGGAAATTCCGATTGATCTGTCAATTCTTTCTGTGGAATCTGTTTGGAAATGCATTGATGTCTATGGAGATGGCGCATTTCTGAGCGGTCCCAGCGCCGGCATGTTCGGCCAGCACTCGCTGTTTGCAGGATGTCCGCTGGAGAGACTTTCCGGATGAACATTTCGCAAAACTTCCGCTGTGTGCACATGGCCTAACATTTTTGCGCTGGTGTTTCCCGTACCCCGATATACATATAAATGTCCGTTGTTTTGCAGTAACTTCTAATATAACAATGCAGACGGATGTTCTGCTCGCAGCCTCTACCGCCATTAGTCGTCGCCGGCATCTGTTACTCACGCAGGAGACCCAGAGATCTCACATCACATAATTACAGATGAACGGATGGTCGGGAGGAGATCGCCTGGGGTCTGGTTGGCAACGTGTGGCGCAATTATCAGGCTGCATAGCGGGAAAATAATAAGCGCTTCAGAAGGTCACAGGCACGCGAATTGTCGCGCTCGTCCTTAAAATTGCGTTTAGATCACGAGACCCTGTAGACATAGATTGTCAGACGTCTTTAGCAGCGCTCGGCGATCCTCAGGAGCCCCGCAGAGTTTTGATGGAGCGATAAACACGGATACTTCACTTCGCTGCATGCACACAGGGGGCGCTCCGAAATCCCCTACTGCTGGGTTTTCCAACCAGGGAGCCTCCAGCTGTTGTAGAACTGCAACTCCCAGCATGCCCGGACAAGCAATGACAAATCCCCAACTCACAAAGAGTCATCCTCCAGCGCACAGCAGAGGAGAAAACCCATGTGGAGGAAACCTCTAGGGCAGTAGTTCCCAACCAGTGTGCCTCCAGCTGTTGTAAAACTACAACTCCTATCATGCCCGGACAACCGCTGGCTATTTGGGTTTGGTGAACGTTACCTGACTGCACTGTACCAGCTGTAATGTTAGGTGGAGGAGGGATAATGCTGTGGGGTTGATCCTCAGGGGCCGGCCTAGGCTCCTCAATTCCACTGAAGGGAAATCTTAAAGGGGTACTCCGGTGGGAACATTTTTTTTTTTAAATCAACTGGGGCCAGAAAGTTAAAAAGATTTGTAAATTACTTCTATTTAAAAATCTTAATCCTTCCAGCACTTATCAGCTGTTGTATGCTCCACAGGAAGTTGTGTAGTTCTTTCCAGTCTGACCACAGTGCTCTCTGCTGACACCTCTGTCCATGTCAGGAACTGTCCAGAGCAGGAGGAGAGGTTTTCTATGGGGATTTGTTCCTGCTCTGGACAGTTCCTAATATGGACAGAGGTGTCAGCAGAGAGCACTGTGGTCAGACTGGAAAGAAATACACAACTTCCTGTGGAGCATACAGCAGCTGATAAGTACTGGAAGGATTGAGATTTTTAAATTGAAGTAATTTACAAATCTGTTTAACTTTTTGGCACCAGATGATTTAAAAAAATATTTTGCTTTTCCACCGGAGTACCCCTTTAAAGACATTGTGGATAATTGTCGCTTCCAACTTTGAAGGAACAGTTTTTGGCTTAGCCCTTTTCTGATCCACCATGACTGCGCCCCCAGTGAGGTCCATACTGACACAGAGGGGGGAGTCTGGTGTAAAAGACGGTGACCGGCCGTACAGAACCCGGACTTCAACCCCATCCAACACCTGGAATAGAGACCGGACCCTCTCCTCTGACATCATCGTCTGACCTAAAATCCCCGTAGATATCTTCTAAATCTTATATAAAGTCTTCCCAGAAGAGTGGAGGCTGTTATACCAGGAGGACCGGCTCCATATTAAAGGGGTACTCCAATGCTCCAAATGTTCCAAATGCTTAGAGCTGGTGCAGGGGGCTTGTGATGTCATGACCCCGCCCCTCAAGAGGGGGGGAGCTCCAGACAAGCAATACAAGTCTATGGAGGGGGAGGAGGGAGCTTTAGACAAGTAATACAAGTCTATAGAGGGAGTAGGGAGCTCCAAACAAGCAATACAAGTCTATGGAGGGGGAGGAGGGAGCGCCAGACAAGTTATACAAGTCTATGGAGGGGGAGGAGGGAGCTTCAGACAAGTTATACAAGTCTATGGGGGGGAGGGAGCTTTAGACAAGCTATACAAGTCTATGGAGTGAGGAAGAGGGAGCTTTAGAAAAGCTATACAAGTCTATGAAGGGGGGGAGGGAGCTTTAGACAAGTTATACAAGTCTATGGGGGGGGGGAGCTTTAGACAAGCTATACAAGTCTATGAAAGGGGGGGGGCAGACAAGCAATACAAGTCTATGGAGGGGGGAGGAGGGAGCTTTAGACAAGTTATACAAGTCTATGGGGGGGGGAGCTTTAGACAAGCTATACAAGTCTATGAAAGGGGGGGGCAGACAAGCAATACAAGTCTATGGAGGGGGGAGGAGGGAGCTCTAGACAAGAAATACAAGTCTATAGAGGGAGGAGGGAGCTCCAAACAAGCAATACAAGTCTATGGAGGGGGAGGGGCTCCAGACAAGCAATACATATCTATGAATGGGGGGAGGAGGGAGCTTTAGACAAGCAATAAAAGTCTATAAAGGGGGCAGCAGACAAGCAATACAAGTCTATGGAGGGGAGGGGAGGGAGCTCCGCTCACCAGCTCTGGGAGAACTGCAAATTAGAGATGAAGCCTTCCGAGCAGAAATCTGCTGCAAAATATCATATACACGTTATATAATGGCGAGAAATAGTGCCGCTCCTCATGTGCACGCAGGACAGTGCATCCTGAAAAGTCACCTGAAATTACAGGTACGCTTTAATTAACTTCTTATTCTACAGTATTATCCTCTCCACAGCAAAGTCCTATATCTGCCAATAAAAAACTAAAATAAACAAAAATAAAAAAGCGCAACTTCACAAGCCTAAAATGATCATGTGACTGCGGTCAGGTTAGTAGAACGCTCCCAGCACTTCCATGCGCCATCTACTAGTTCACCGGAAGTCTCAGACCCAACATAAAAAAATATATTAAAAAAATTGTTATAAAATGATTTGCTCCTTTATTATTCCATAATCCGATTTCTTCACTTATCAAGTATTTTATATATTTCCGTTCTCAATTACGTATAAAGGTAAAAAGAGAGAAATCCCCAGAAGACGACATTGGGGAAAATATTTAAAAACTACAGTGATTTCTGTTCCAGCGATATTACGGTAATTACACTTTTTTTTTCTCCTCACATTTTCAAAGGTCTCTTGTACGGTTTTGAAAATATGAAAATATGTGAGAGTTCATTTTCGCGCCACTTTTGTTATTTTGTGCCAAATTTGGCCAAATTAGGCCCTTAATTTTTTTTGTTGCCGCCATATTGGATTTTTTTTTTTTTGCGCCAAAATTGGCCAAATTTTACATCCCAGAAAATTCTGGAGGAAGCATCTCTTGTAATATTCCATTATATCTAGTACTCATGCAAGCGATAACTGTATAAATAAAACATTTAGGGCTCAAATGCAGTGACCATGAAAATACATTTTTCTTTTATATATTTTTCAATAATAATTATTTATTTTACAATAATTGATTAAATAACACCTTTACCCCAAAAAAATAAAAAAAAAATTAAAAAATTAAGAAAAAACAAAAGCAAAAAAAACTACAACCATTTCTGTGATTTCTACGCCGGCAAAGAGCTGGTGTGAGATTTTTGATGTAAAATGGACTCTCACCTCTTTGAAAATATCATGTAAAACATTACATTTACCACCCACTGGTGTGACTAGTGTAAACCTTTGATAATTCTTATGTAAAACACTTAAAATAGTTAAACCATTCTGCGCCAACATTTTTGCGTGAAACGCTGAAAATTACAAAGATGAGGAGTAAAAGTCTATTAAAATCCTGCGAGAAACAGTACTAAAAAGGAGTGGTCTCCAAACTGTGAACTTCCAGCTGTTGTAAAACTACAACTCCCAGCATGCTGGGAGTTGTATTTTTGCAACAGCTGGGGGCACCTTGGTAGGGAAACAATGGTCTAACTCTCTCTGTACGATATTAAAGGGGTATTCCAGGAAAAAACTTATATAATATATATATATATATATATATATATATCTCAACTGGCTCCAGAAAATTGAACAGATTTGTAAATTACTTCTATTAAAAAATCTTAATCCTTCCAATAATTATCAGCTGCTGAAGTTGAGTCGTTGTTTTCTGTCAGCAACAGTGCTCTCTGCTGACATCTCTGTCTGTCTCAGGAACTGCGCAGAATAGTAGAGGTTTGCTATGGGGATTTGCTTCTAAACTGGGCGGTTCCCGAGACAGGTGTCATCAGAGAGCACTTAGACAGAAAAGAACAACCTTAACTTCAGCAGCTCATAAGTACTGAAAGGATTAAGATTTTTTAATAGAAGTAATTTACAAATCTGTTTAACTTTCTGGATTCAGTTGAGAGATATATATATAATTTTCTGGATAACCCCTTGAAATATTTTTTCTACACTTCTCTGTATCCTACACACAGCTGACTGGGAACAACCAACATCTTCTGCTGCACTCTGGGGTGGATTTCCATCCTGATAGAGATGCATCATCGTTCCCATTGGCACAGCGGACATCTCTCGTGTTGGTTCCATGTTTTCCTATTAATAGCCCAAGTCCACAGCTCGGTAAGGTCTGTAGCTCTTCCCCTTTTAGCTGTACAATAATTTGCAATCTAAGGGTTGGTTCACACATCACTAATCCACTGCTGGTTGCCCAAAGGGAATTTTGCTACCACTGACTTCAATGGGTCCGTGAAAACCTGCAAATCTGCCACTAGGATTTCTATGCCGGCAGCTGATGTATTCTGCAGTAGAAAGGGATTCCTGCCCCCCATAAGGAAGAAGTGACCGAGAACTGATCCCGGCGCAGTTCACAGACAGCGGCGTAATCACGGGAATAAATAGACTTTTATTTACTTCAGATACAACCCTGCCGAGACGGAATCTTTAGTTACAGAAGAACGGGTGAGGATCTTCCCTCAGGCCGGGCTCGAAGCGGACGTTACAATTATCCAGCTGTATACGGGGGAAATAAGAAAGAGCTTTGGAGGGTCAGAGACACTTAACGCCGCGCTTGGAGATTTTCCAACATGTTGGTTAGTAAATCCTCGAGCAGTGAAATGGATCTCTTCCCTCCTCTCACAGCAGCGTGTCTCAACCAGTGTGCCTTTTAGGTGTTGCAAAACTACAACTCCCAGCATGCCCGGACAGCCTTTGGCTGTCCGGGCATGCTGGGAGTTGTAGTTTTGCAACACCTAAAAAGCACACTGGTTGGGCCACAGGTGAGATCTGTCCAGGGAAAGGAGACGTATCCCTCACCAAACGTCCGCCTGGTTACAGTCAGCCTCACCTTACGGACCACAGGAGAATAATTTAATCCATAGAGTGCTGACAAAGTTCAACAGGTGTCATGAAACAATTTTTTACGCAATTTTGACAAATTTGCATCCTCATGGGCCTGGTAGTCATTTCATCTTTAATATTTAACCACATTCCATAAAGAAATAAATGCTGGACAAGTAACTATATCAGGGCTTGACAAATCCCAGGCGCCAGGTCACCATGGGGAGTGAGGATTTCGTCCTGGCGCCTAGGTTTTTGTCAGCCCTTCGCAATAGGGGTTGTCCATCTTTAAACAAAAAATAGTTTTTTTTGCCATAGCTCCGGTGTTACATGAACAGCGGACATCAGGAGACTGCCACAGCCAATCAGCGGCCAAACTCTGTGCTCAGAAGTATGGACCATGACCACAAGGCTGCTGATTGGCTGCAGCGTTCACATGATGTCTGCTGCTGAACAAGGGAGCACGAAGATATCCGCTCCTGAACACTGATGGGACGCTAATGACTGTGACACATGGGGAGGGGGGTGAGATGAAGGAACACTAATGACAGTGACAGAGGGAGAGATGAGGGGAAGTTAAAGGAGTACTCTGGAGCGCTGGTACTGATAGCTCTTTCAAAGACCTTTCCAACGATACCTCATTTGTCAAATTTGGCCCAGCCATTCTCTTGTAATTGCCAATAAAGACTACATTTCCCATGACTCCCTGCACCAGCTTCCTGTTAGCTGCTGCTCCCCCCCCCCAGGAAATTATAATAAATTATAAAAAGTGACGCCAACAGCTCCTTCCCTTGTGGTTATCTCCTCCCATTATCCCCCTCCCAGCTCATCAGCCCTCTCCATGTGCCCACTGATCCATGTGCCCACTAACCCACTGATCCACCCATCCATGTGCCCACTAACCCACTGATCCACCCATCCATGTGCCCACTAGCCCACTGATCCATGTGCCCACTAGCCCACTGATCCACCCATCCATGTGCCCACTAGCCCTCTGATCCATGTGCCCACTAACCCACTGATCCACCCATCCATGTGCCCACTAACCCACTGATCCACCCATCCATGTGCCCACTAGCCCACTGATCCATGTGCCCACTAGCGCAGTGTTTCCCAACCAGGGTGCCTCCAGCTGTTGCGAAACTACAACTCCCAGCATGCCCGGACAGCCTTCGGCTGTCCGGGCATGCTGGGAGTTGTAGTTTCACAACAGCTGGAGGCACCCTGGTTGGTAAACACTGCACTAGCGGTGTCACAAGAATGCCGCAGCACTACGCAAATAGCGTAGGGCTAACGTAGGCAGCGATAGGAGCCTAGCGTTAGCCCTACGCTATTTGCGTAGTACTGCGCATGCGCAGAATAAATTAACTTTGGGGGAGTAGCCGACTCTGGGCTGGGAGGCCGGCACAGCCCGCAGTGACTCATGGGAGCGACGAGTCACCGGGCGAAGATGGCGCCGGATCGTGAAGAAGACGCAGTCGAGCGTCATCAATGGACCCAGCTTCCGGCCAGATGGAAAAGCGAGGAGAAGTCCGGGAAGAAGCCGACATGGACAACGTGAGTATATTACAATGTGATATCACTTTTATTAATGCTTCATTTCCCCCATAAACAGGTTGCGTCGGAGTACTCCTTTAATGAATGTGACACAGGAAGAGATGAGGGGAAGTTAATGACTGTGACACAGGAAGAGATGAGGGGAAGTTAATGACTGTGACACAGGAAGAGATGAGGGAAGTTAATGACTGTGACACAGGAAGAGATGAGGGAAGTTAATGACTGTGCCACAGGAAGAGATGAGGGGAAGTTAATGACTGACACAGGAAGAGATGAGGGAAGTTAATGACTGTAATACAGGAAGAGATAAGGGAAAGTTAATGACTGACACAGGAAGAGATGAGGGGAGTTAATGACTGTGACACAGGAAGAGATGAGGGGAAGTTAATGACTGTGCCACAGGAAGAGATGAGGGGAAGTTAATGACTGACACAGGAAGAGATGAGGGAAGTTAATGACTGACACAGGAAGAGATGAGGGAAGTTAATGACTGTGACACAGGAAGAGATGAGGGGAAGTTAATGACTGTGACACAGGAAGAGATGAGGGGAAGTTAATGACTGTGGCACAGGAAGAGATAAGGGGAAGTTAATGACTGACACAGGAAGAGATGAGGGAAGTTAATGACTGTAATACAGGAAGAGAGGAGGGGTCACTTATAACTGACAAAAATGAAGAGATGAGGGAACACTAATGACTGTAACACAGATGAGGGGACACTAATGACTGACACAAGGAGAGATGAAGGGACACTAATGACTGTAACACAGATGAGGGGACACAAATGACTGGCACAGGAAGAAAGGAGGGGAAGTTAATGACTGTGACACAGGAAGACACGAGGGGAAGTTAATGACTGTGACACAGGAAGACACGAGGGGAAGTTAATGACTGTAATACAGGGAGACACGAGGGGACACTAATGACCAATCATATGACATCACATTGCGGGTAACGTTACGTGACGTGCAGCATCCTGGCTCCAAGATTCATCACAAATTTATCAAGCTTTGAACTATATAATATAATACTGTCATTTTTTATTATCCAATCAAAATAATAAGATTACATTAAGAACAATAAAAAGAAAAAACAGAAATTGGAGACCACAATAGGGTGGGGAGCGGACACGGAATGTACAACATGATGCAGCAGCACAATACATGCAAAACAACCGCTACATACATGCTACAATGTATCCCCTCCCTATACAGCCCACAGAATAACAACTGCTACATATATGATACAATGTATCCCCTCCCTATACAGCCTACAGAATAACAACTGCTACATACATGCTACAATATATCCCCTCCCTATACAGCCTTCATAATAACAACTGCTACATACATGCTACAATGTATCCCCTCCCTATACAGCCTTCATAATAACAACTGCTACATACATGCTACAATATATCCCCTCCCTATACAGCCTTCATAATAACAACTGCTACATACATGCTACAATGTATCCCCTCCCTATACAGCCTACAGAATAACAACTGTTACATACATGCTACAATGTATCCCCTCCCTATACAGCCTACAGAATAACAACTGCTACATACATGCTACAATGTATCCCCTCCCTATACAGCCTTCATAATAACAACTGCTACATACATGCTACAATGTATCCCCTCCCTATACAGCCTACAGAACAACAACTCCTACATACATGCTACAATGTATCGCCTCCCTATACAGCCCACAGAATAACAACTGCTACATACAAGCTACAATGTATCCCCTCCCTATACAGCCTACAGAATAACAACTGCTACATACATGCTACAATGTATCCCCTCCCTATACAGCCTACAGAATTACAACCGCTACATACATGCTACAATGTATCCCCTCCCTATACAGCCTACAGAATAACAACTATTACATATATGCTACAATGTATCCCCTCCCTATACAGCCTACAGAATAACAACTGCTACATACATGCTACAATGTATCCCCTCCCTATACAGCCTACAGAATAACAACTGCTACATACATGCTACAATGTATCCCCTCCCTATACAGCCTACAGAATAACAACTGCTACATACATGCTACAATGTATCCCCTCCCTATACAGCCTTCATAATAACAACTGCTACATACATGCTACAATGTATCCCCTCCCTATACAGCCTACAGAATAACAACTGCTACATACATGCTACAATGTATCCCCTCCCTATACAGCCTAAAGAATAACAACTGCTACATACATGCTACAATGTATCCCCTCCCTATACAGCCTTCAGAATAACAACTGCTACATACATGCTACAATGTATCCCCTCCCTATACAGCCTACAGAATAACAACTGCTACATACATGCTACAATGTATCCCCTCCCTATACAGCCTTCAGAATAACAACTGCTACATACATGCTACAATGTATCCCCTCCCTATACAGCCTACAGAATAACAACTACTACATATATGCTACAATGTATCCCCTCCCTATACAGCCTACAGAATAACAACTGCTACATACATGCTACAATGTATCCCCTCCCTATACAGCCTACAGAATAACAACTACTACATATATGCTACAATGTATCCCCTCCCTATACAGCCTACAGAATAACAACTGCTACATACATGCTACAATGTATCCCCTCCCTATACAGACTACAGAATAACAACTGCTACATACATGCTACAATATATCCCCTCCCTATACAGCCTTCATAATAACAACTGCTACATACATGCTACAATGTATCCCCTCCCTATACAGCCTACAGAATAACAACTGCTACATACATGCTACAATATATCCCCTCCCTATACAGCCTACAGAATAACAACTGCTACATACATGCTACAATGTATCCCCTCCCTATACAGCCCACAGAATAACAACTGCTACATACATGCTACAATGTATCCCCTCCCTATACATCCTTCAGAATAACAACTGCTACATACATGCTAGAATGTATCCCCTCCCTATACAGCCTACAGAATAACAACTGCTACATACATGCTACAATGTATCCCCTCCCTATACAGCCCACAGAATAACAACTGCTACATACATGCTACAATGTATCCCCTCCCTATACATCCTTCAGAATAACAACTGCTACATACATGCTACAATGTATCCCCTCCCTATACAGCCTACAGAATAACAACTGCTACATACATGCTACAATGTATCCCCTCCCTATACAGCCTTCAGAATAACAACTGCTACATACATGCTACAATGTATCCCCTCCCTATACAGCCTTCAGAATAACAACTGCTACATACATGCTACAATGTATCGCCTCCGTATACAGCCTTCAGAATAACAACTGCTACATACATACTACAATGTATCCCCTCCCTATACAGCCTACAGAATAACAACTGCTACATAAATGCTACAATGTATTCCCTCCCTATACAGCCTTCATAACAACAACTGCTACATACATGCTACAATGTATTCCCTCCCTATACAGCCTTCATAACAACAACTGCTACATACATGCTAGAATGTATCCCCTCCCTATACAGCCTTCAGAATAACAACTGCTACATAAATGCTACAATGTATCCCCTCCCTATACAGCCTAGAGAACCAGTAAATACACCTGCAATAGGTAGGCTAAAAAGAGCAAAGAAATTTACTTAAAGGGCCAGAACCAGCACCCAACCCAACGTGCGTTACACAAAATATATTACGGTATTCCACTGAAATAAATGCAGATAAGAAATTGATGCAAATGATGCTGCTCAAAGCTTTTCTATGTCAATCTGTAGCCCTAAAACAGTGTTTCCCAATCAGTGTGTCTCCAGCTGTTGCAAAACTACCACTCCCAGCATGCCCGGACCGTCTTTGGCGGTCCGGGCATGCTGGGAGTTGTAGTTTTGCAACAGCTGGAGGCACCCTAGTAGGGAAACACTGTCCTAGAGTAAATGATTAACTTCATACTATCATAAATGTGATATTAAGTATAGGAATTCTTCTTATTAAAATAAATACAAGTTACATTTATAACTAAAGTCATCATAATGATAGGTACAAAATTAACCAAAAAGTGAGTTATCCCATAAACTGGAATTTATAGGAAGAGGCCTTAAATAAATGTACATTATTATTATTCACATTCATGTCAGTCATTATTTAATCCTGTGAATTTATTAATTTGCTGCAATTATTCTTAAAGGATTTGTCAGACGCATTTTAAGCCTAAGGAAAAAAAAAAAAAAACAAGCAGACACTTGAAAATAAATGCTGAATATAAATGTAGCCTAAAGGGAGAACTCTAACCCCACGTCAATAGACCTAAAGGAGATCGGTGAAAGAGCGCCCCCTTCTGCATCACTGCACTAAACCAGCACTGACCTCACTGTATAACAATGTCGCCAACCCCGTGGCTCTCCACCACCTGCAAAACTACAACTCCCAGCATGCCCTAGGGCACGCTGGGAGTTGTAGTTTGAATAGGAATGCACCAAAGGCTGTCAAGGCATGCTGGGAGTTGTGGTTTTGCAACAGCTGGAGAACTGTGGGTTAGGGAACGAGAGGCACTAATAGGATGCACTGAAGTCTGGGGAGGCATGCTGGGAGTTGTAGTTTTGCAAAAGCTGAAGAGACGGAGGTTGGGGTCTAGGAGGCACTAATTGAGAGCATCGATGACTCTCAAAGCATGCTGGGAGTTGTAGTTTTGCAACAGCTGGAGAGATATGGGTGGGGGATTAGAAGGCACTAATGGAGAGCACTAATGGCCCTTAAAGGGGTATTCCAGGAAAAAAACTTTGATATAGATCAACTGGCTCCAGAAAGTGAAACTGATTTATAAATTACTTCTACAAAAAAAATCTTAATCCTTCCAATAATTATCAGCTGCTGAAGTTGAGTTGTTCTGATCTGTCTGACAACAGTGCTCTCTGCTGACATCTCTGCTTATCTCGGGAACTGCACAGAGTAGTAGAGGTTTGCTATGGGGATTTGCTTCTACTCTGGCCAGTTCTCGAGACACGTATCATCAGAGAGCACTTAGACAGAAAAGAACAACTCAACTTCAGCAGCTCATAAGTACTGAAAGGATTAAGATTTTTTAATAGAAGTCATTTACAAATCCTTTCTGGAGCCAGTTGATCTATATATAAAAATGAGTTTTTTCCTTGATAACCCCTTTAAGGCATGCTGGGAGTTTTTGTTTTGCAACAGCTGGAGACACAGTTTATGGAATAGAAGGCACTGACGGGATGCACTGAAGGCATGCTGGAAGTTGTAGTGCTGCAACAGGTTGAAGAACACTGCTGTACACTATGTGTTTCTTAGAGACCCGAGAGTAAACTCCAGACATGAGGGTAAAACTGAAGACGAGCTCCATGTAAACCTATAGAAATCCTAAATATCCTGAAGCGAAGGGAAAATTCCGTTTTTTTTTTGTTTGTTCTGTTATGTTACACATTTGTATAAATAGTAACCGGACGTTAACCTGAAGGGCGTCAGAGGACAAAAACACAATGAGAAACCCGTCTGACTGCAGCACTGGAAGCCCCTCCCCTAACACCTCAGGACGCAGGCGGATGATGGGAGTGATTGTACTTACTGCCACATCTGCCTCCAGAATAGATTCTCCCACCAACCCCCGGAGATATTTATATACAGAGGATTCAATTACCGGCAGAACAGTAAATATTATGGAATAAAAATAACAAACAACAAAGTTTACAATGTGGCAAATAAAAGTACAGTGGTCCCTCAACATACGATGGGAATCCGCTCCAAATGGACCATCGTTTGTTGAAACCATCATATGTTGAGGGATCTGTGCAATGTAAAGTATAGGACAGTGGTCTACAACCTGCGGACCTCCAGATGTTGCAAAACTACAACACCCAGCATGCCCGGACAGCCAACGGCTGTCCGGGTATGCTGGGTGTTGTAGTTTTGCAACATCTGGAGGTCCACAGGTTGAAGACCACTGGTATTGGAGGTTATACTCACCTGTCCCCGCCGCTCTGGACCGTCACCGCTCGTCACCGCTGCCCTGGATGTCGCCCTCCATCGCTGTCGCCGCGTCCCCGGGGTGTCCCCGATGCTCCGGCAAGGCCTCTGCTTCCCAGTCATCCTCTCTCTCTGTCGCCGCCATCACGTCGTTACGCACGCGGCTCCTATTGGATGACGGGACGGCGTGCGAAGCGACGTGCTGACGATGATGGAGAGCGCCGACGATGCAGGGGATCCCGAAGAGGACGCGCCGGAGCACCGAGGACAGGTAAGTGATCGTCAGCGGACCACACGGGGCACCGTAAATGGCTATCCGGGGGCAGCTGAAGCAGTCTGCGCTGCAGGATAGCCGTTTATGCGATGGCCCCGACATACAAAAGCATCGTATGTTGAAATGATCGTATGTCGGGGCCATCGTAGGTCGGGGGGTCATTGTATCCAACGCCCACAGGATAATATGAGGGGCAGCACTGCATTCTCAAGTGGTCTCCAAACTGTGGACCTCCAGCTGGTGCAAAACGACAACTCCCAGCATGCTTAGACAGTTGTAGTTTTGCCACAGCTTGATGTCCACAGTTTAGAGATCAGCAGTGTTTACCAACCAGTGTGCCTCCAGCTGTTGCAAAACTACAAATCCCAGCATTGACCATCAGTTGGTACAAATCTACATATCCAAGCGTGGACCTCCAACTGGTGCAAAACTGCAACTCCCAGCATGTACCTGGGTGCCTCCAGCTGTTGCCAAACTACAAGTCCCAGTATGCTGGGGGTTGTAGTTGGCCAACAGATGGAGTTCCATATTCGTGGAGACCACTTAGCCTATAGCGGTGCTTGCCAACCAGGGTGCCTCCAGCTGTTGCAAAACTACAACTCCCAGCATGGACCTCGAGATATTACATTGCTCCAAAAAATAAAGTGAACTCTAAGATAACACATCCTAGATCTGAATGAACTAATCGTATGAAATCCTTTCCTCTTTACATAGTTGAATGTGATAACAAAATCACACAAAAATTATCAATGGAAATCAAATGTATCAACCCCTGGAGGTCTGGATATGGGGTCACACTCAAAATCACAGTGGAAAACCCCACTACAGGCCGATCCAACTTTATGTAATGTCCTTAAAGGGGTACTCCAGTGAAAACCTTTTTTCTTTTAAATCAACTGGTGGCAGAAAGTTAAACATATTTGTAAATTACTTCTATTAAAAAATCTTAATCCTTCCTGCACTTATTAGCTGCTGAATAATACAGAGGAAATTCTTTTCTTTTTGGAATGCTCTCTGATGACATCACGACCACAGTTCTCTCTGCTGACGTTATTATAATAATATTAATGCTTTATTTATTGTTGTCCTTAGTGGGATTTGAACCCAAGTCCCCAGCACTGCAAGGCAGCAGTGCTAACCACTGAGCCACCATGCTGCCCTTAGCATGCATCTGCTATGCATGGTTGCTAAAATGGACAGAGATGTCAGCAGAGAGCACTGTGCTCGTGATGTCATCAGTGTTCCAAAAAGAAAGGAATTTCCTCTGTAGCATTCAGCAGCTAATAAGTACTGGAAGGATTAAGATTTTTTAATAGAAGTAATTTACAAATATGTTTAACTTTCTGCCACCAGTTGATTTAAAAGAAAAAAGGTTTTCACCGGAGTACCACTTTAATACAAGTCCCAATGAGGCTCAGTAGTGTGTGTGGCCTCCACGTGCCCGTATGACCTCCCTACAACGCCTGGGCATGCTCCTGATGAGGTGGAGGATGGTCTCCTGAGGGATGTCCTCCCAGACCTGGACTAAAGCATCCGCCAACTCCTGGACAGTCTGTGGTGGATGGAGCGAGACGTCCCAGATGTGCTCAATCGGATTCAGGGGAACGGGCCAGCCAGTCCATAGCATCAATGCCTTCCTCTTGTAGGAACTGCTGACACACTCCAGCCACATGAGGTCTAGCATTGTCTTGTATTAGGAGGAACCCAGGGCCAACCGCACCAGCATATGGTCTCACAAGGGGTCTGAGGGTCTCATCTCGGTACCTAATGGCAGTCAGGCTACCTCTGGCAAGCACATGGAGGGCTGTGCGGCCCCCCAAAGAAATGCCACCCACACCATTACTGACCCACCGCCAAACCGGTCATTCTGGAGGATGTTGCAAGCAGCAGAACGTTCTCCACAGCGTCTCCAGACTCTGTCACATCTGTCACATGTGCTCAGTGTGAACCTGCTTTCATCTGTGAAGAGCACAGGGCGCCAGTGGTGAATTTGCCAATCTTGGTGTTCTCTGGCAAATGCCAAACGTCCTGCACGGTGTTGGGCTGTAAGCACAACCCCCACCTGTGGACGTCGGGCCCTCATACCACCCTCATGGAGTCTGTTTCTGACCCTTGTGTGGACACATGCACATTTATAACCTGCTGGAGGTCATTTTGCAGGGCTCTGGCAGTGCTCCTCCTGCTCCTCCTTGTACAAAGGCGGAGGTAGCGGTCCTGCTGCTGGTTTTTTTCCCTCCTATGGCCTCCTCCACGTCTCCTGATGTACTGGCCTGTCTCCTGGTAGCGCCTCCATGCTCTGGACACTACGCTGACAGACACAGCAAACCTTCTTGCCACAGCTCGCATTGATGTGCCATCCTGGATGAGCTGCACTACCGGAGCCACTTGTGTGGGTTGTAGACTCCGTCTCATGCTACCACTAGAGTGAAAGCACCACCAGCATTCAAAAGTGACCAAAACATCAGCCAGGAAGCATAGGAACTGAGAAGTGGTTTGTGGTCACCACCTGCAGAACCACTCCTTTATTGGGGGTGTCTTGCTAATTGCCTATAATTTCCACGTGTTGTCTGTTCCATGTGAAATTGATTGTCAATCAGTGTTCTTCCTGAGTGGACAGTGGGATCTCACACAAGTGTCAGGGACTTGGAGTTACATTGTGTTGGTTAAGTGTTACCTTTATTTTTTTGAACAGTGTACAAAACTACAACCCTCAGCATGGACTTCCAGCAGTTACAAAACTACAACTCCCAGCATGCCCAGAAAGCCTTTAGCTGTCCGGGCATGCTGGGAGTTGTAGTTTTGCCACCGCTGGAGGCACCGTGGTTGGTAAACACTGACTTACCCAATAGAGTTTGGCAACCAGGGTTCCTCCAGCTGTTGCAAAACTACAACTCCCAGCATGGACCTCCACATGTTGCAAAACTACAACTCCCAGCGTGGACCTCCAGATGTTGCAACACTACAACTCCCAGCGTGGACCTCCAGATGTTGCAAACTACAACACCCAGCATTGACCTCCAGATGATGCAACACTACAACACCCAGCACGGACCTCCAGACGTTGCAAACTACAACACCCAGCATGGACCTCCAGATGTTGCAACACTACAACACCCAGCATGGCCAGAACACTGAGCGTTGCAGTTTTGCAATAGCTGGAGGTCCACAGCTTGAAGACAATTTATCACAGTGCTTCCCAAACAGGGAGCCTCCGGCTGTTGCAGAACTACAACACCCAGCATGCCAGGACAGCCAACGGCTGTCCGGGCATGCTGGGAGTTGTAGTTCTGCACCAGCTGGAGGTTTACAATTTGCAGACCACTGCTCTATAGGCTTCCCAGTTACATTATCACATACAAAGTGACAGATCAGGGGGGCTGCAGAAGTTGCCCCTTTGCCCCCATGTATTAGGGGGGGGGCTGCAGAAGTTGCCCCTTTGCCCCCATGTATTAGGGGGGGGGGGGGGTCTGCAGAAGTTGCCCCTTTGCCCCCATGTATTAGGGGGGGGGGCTGCAGAAGTTGCCCCTTTGCCCCCATGTATTGGGGTGGGGGGCTGCAGAAGTTGCCCCTTTGCCCCCATGTATTAGGGGGGGGGCTGCAGAAGTTGCCCCTTTGCCCCCATGTATTGGGGTGGGGGGGCTGCAGAAGTTGCCCCTTTGCCCCCATGTATTAGGGGGGGGGCTGCAGAAGTTGCCCCTTTGCCCCCATGTATTAGGGGGGGGGGGGGGCTGCAGAAGTTGCCCCTTTGCCCCCATGTATTGGGGTGGGGGGCTGCAGAAGTTGCCCCTTTGCCCCCATGTATTAGGGGGGGGCTGCAGAAGTTGCCCCTTTGCCCCCATGTATTGGGGTGGCTGCAGAAGTTGCCTCTTTGCCCCCATGTATTGGGGTGGGGGGGCTGCAGAAGTTGCCCCTTTGCCCCCATGTATTAGGGGGGGTCCCTGCTGATGGATGATGCCTGCACCACATACCCCCACAATCCCCCCTAATGTCTCCGATCCCTGAGCCCCCATAATGACAGCAGAGGGTCTCACCTGGGCACGGGCTGGCATGGTCGGGCTCCGCCGCTGTCTGGCCGCACGTTTAGCTCCGGGAGCTGCTGGGGAAGCATCGGCAGGAGGCGGCCGCCAAGTCTCGCGAGATGTGGACGGAGCCCCGGCGGCTTCTCGCAGGGTTTTGCTGCTACATTCCCAGCATAGTTACTATGTGACAGCAGGGGCCCCTGAGCTCCGCCCGCCGGGGCCCTCACCTAGGTCTTATCATAAATAATGCTACACAGAGCATCACAGCATGAGAAACTGCCGTAAAGTGATATGGTGGTCTCCAACTGGTGATGAACTACAACTCCCAGCATAGCTCCAATGTGACAGCCGGGGCCCCTGAGCTCCGCCCGCGGGGCCCTCACCTAGGTCTTATCATAAATAATGCTACACAGAGCATCACAGCATGAGAACTGCCGTAAAGTGATATGGTGGTCTCCAACTGGTGATGAACTACAACTCCCAGCATAGCTCCAATGTGACAGCCGGGGCCCCTGAGCTCCGCCCGCCGGGGCCCTCACCTAGGTCTTATCATAAATAATGCTATATACAGAAAATCATCACAGCATAAGAACTGCCGTAAAGTGATATGGTGGTGTCCAACTGCTGATGAACTACAACTCCCAGCATAGCTCCAATGTGACAGCAGGGGCCCCTAAACTCCGCCCGCCGGGGCCCTCACCTAGGTCTTATCATAAATAATGCTACACAGGGAAAATCATCACAGCATAAGAACTGCCGTAAAGTGATATGGTGGTGTCCAACTGGTGATGAACTACAACTCCCAGCATAGCTCCAATGTGACAGCCGGGGCCCCTGAGCTCCGCTAATGCTGTGTTACTCAATCTGTTGCTCTCCAGCAGTTGCAGAACTACAACTCCCATCATGCCCTGACAGCCAACAACATGGTCTAATGTGGTGTTCCCCGACATATGGTTCTCCAGCTGCCTGAAAGCCAATGACATAGTCTGAGGCAGTGCTCCCCAACTTGTGGATCTTCAGTCGCTGAAGTACTACAACTCTAAGCATCCACCTGGCAGCCAACTGCATGCTCTAATACGGTGATCACCAATCTGTGGTTTTCCAGCTGTTGCAAAACTACAACTCCCAGCATGCCCTTAGAGCTAAAATGTGGTCTAATGCTGTGTTACTCAATCTGTTGCTCTCCAGCAGTTGCAGAACTACAACTCCCAGCATGCCCTGACAGCCAACAGCGAGGTCTAATGCAGTGTTCCCCAACTCTCCATCCGGCTCTCCATTTTGCAGCATAACTACAACTCACAGCATGCCCAGGCAGTCAATGGATGTCCGGTATACTGGGAGTTGTAGTTCTGAAGCAGGTTAAACCACCAAAATAGGGGGGGGGGGGGGAATTTACACATACCCATCCCTAAATGTGTGCTGCCCTGGTGCCCCCCCCACCGATGATGTCACATGGTAGACAGGTAGTCCCCCCCCCCCCCCCCCCCCCACACACACTAGGTATATAGTGACCGCTCCAGGCTTCATGCAGCGCTTCAAGGGTTAATATTTCACCACTTTCTAGAATTAGACCCTGGTAACGTGGTCATGTGATGTCAGGCGCAAAAGGTCAACGCCAATGAAGTGGCACAAAGGGGGCGGATGTATTAATAGTGTCATAAGCCTCGCCGGCTGGGACCGGAGGCGCCAAACTCATTACAGTCTTCAGTCACTTTTGCCGCACCTGCCGCACTCATCACTTTACGCCATTTTTTCTTTTGTTGAATTTGACACGTTTAAAGCAACGCAACTTTTTATCCCTACAACGAAAAAGTGTCTATAAGAAGAAATGCGGCGCACGGAATGTATGTCTAATATTTAATCTTGGCATTCAGATCGCAAGCAGCTGTCCCTCCTGAGCATTAATGTGTTCTGGATAGAGGGAGGGGTAAGCCGCCGCCAGACGCCTCTGGCATCTCTCCGAGAACATGAGCATAAGAAGTGTTGAAGTAAATCTGCAGCACCTGCTGTATTCATTCCCTGTCTGCTCCTCTGCCTGAGGCATTATTCAGCACAAGGGCCGCATGCTGTAACCACACTTTTTCCTTCCCAAATATTATAATAAAGATATAAACGTATATGTATAGGACAGGTAGCGACACGTAGCGACATCACTCAGTGGCGGAGCTTGAGCTCAGAAACCAGATCCATTCATACCTCTTGAGGCCGCAGAAGATGATGCGTCATCTCGGGAGAGAGGGAAGAGCTGGGAGCTGCTGAGACAACACCACATTAACAATCAGAGGACTACACAACTTTCTGTCAGGAGAGAGGGAGGAGATAGGAACTGCTGGGACAACACCACACTAACAATGAGAAGACTACACAACTTTCTGTCAGGAGAGAGGGAGGAGATGGGGAACTGCTGGGACAACACCACACTAACAATGAGAGAACTACACAACTTTTTGTCAGGAGAGAGGGAGGAGATGGGGAACTGTTGGGACAACACCACACTAACAATGAGAAGACTACACAACTGTCAGTACAATGTGTGATAACATTATATTAGTTAGTTATATATCTTTGGGTGATAGTTCTACTTTGCTACATTTGCCATGAATGACGTCTTTGGCTAAAGTTTGGCGTCCAGGAGCGACATTCACGATTTTGAGGAAGAGAGAGGAGACGTCCTGCGGCTACTATTGTATCCTGTCCAATACATATAAGCCACCATCCTAAGGTATTTAAAGGGGTACTCCACTGGAAAAATCTTCTTTTAAATCAACTGGTGACAGAAAGTTAAACAGATTTGTAAATTACTTCTATTAAAAAATCCCAATCCTTCCAGTACTTATCAGCTGCTGTATAATACATAGGAAGTTCTTTTCTTTTTGAATTTCCTTTCTGCCTGACCACAGTGCTCTCTGCTGACACCTCTGTCCATGTCAGGAACTGTCCAGAGCAGGAGCAAATTCCCATTGTAAACCTCTCCTGCTCTGGACAGTTTCTTATGTGGACAGAGGTGGCAGCAGAGAGCACTGTGGTCAGACAGAAAGGTAATTAAAAAAAGAAACGAACTTCCTGTATATTATACAGCAGCTGATAAGTACTGGAGGGATTGGGATGTTTTAATAGAAGTAATTTACAAATCTGTTTAACTTTCTGACTCCAGTTGATTTAAAAGAAAATGTTTTCCAGTGGAGTACCCCTTTAATCTAAACTTTCTTAGACCCCCGTTTTAACACATAAACTTTTCATCTCTATTTCAGGGGTTGGCGTCCCCCTAGTGGTCGTCATGTGGTCATTACAATTATGTATACTATCCCCTTTATCTATTTCTCATAGGTCATTGAGGTCACAGATGGAGACAAAAGACGGATCCGAGAATAAAGTATAAAGACAAAAAAAACAACACATCAAAGCCGATGAAAACTGCAGCGTGTGGACAGGACCCAAACAGACAACAAGAACAAGTGGAAACATTGGGTATTTTTTGTATTTTTGTTTGATACATTTATAAAATGTAATTTTCATTGAGACTGTTATTGGGCCCAACCACTAGGGCAGTGTTTCCCAGCCAGGGTGCCTCCAGCTGTTGCAAAACTACGACTCCCAGCATGCCCGGACAGCCAAAGGCTGGGAGTTGAATCCAGCTGTTGCAAAACTACAACTCCCAGCATTTCCCAGACAGCCTTGGACTTAGTCGAATGCAGTGTTTCCTATCCAGAGTGTCTCCAGCAGTTGCAAAACTACAACTCCCATCATGCCTGGACTGCCAAAGGCTGGGAGTTTATTCCAGCTGTTGCAAAACTACAACTCCCAGCATGCCCGGACAGCCAAAGGCTGTCCGGGCATACTGGAAGTTGTAGTTTTGCAACAGCTGGAGGCACCCTGGGAAAAACTGCATTCGACTATGTCAAAGGCTCTCTGGGTATGCTGGGAGTTGTAGTTTTGCAACAGCTGGAGGCACCCTGGATGGGAAAAACTGCATTCGACTAAGTCAAAGGCTCTCTGGGAGTTGTAGTTTTGCAACAGCTGGAGGCACCCTGGTTGGGAAAAACTGCATTCGACTATGTCAAAGGCTCTCTGGGTATGCTGGGAGTTGTAGTTTTGCAACAGCTGGAGGTACCCTGGATGGGAAAAACTGCATTCGACTATGTCAAAGGCTCTCTGGGTATGCTGGGAGTTGTAGTTTTGCAACAGCTGGAGGCACCCTGGATGGGAAACACTGCATTAGACTATGTCATAAGCTCTCTGGGCATGCTGGGAGTAGCGGTTTTGAAACAGCTGGAGACACACTGGTTGGAAAACACTGCACTAGGGGGCCAATTCCGCTGTGACCTAATGTGCAGACAGTCTATGTCAACCCAAAAAACACCATCAAAGTCACCATGTTGGTTTAACGTTGGTGTTTTATTCTGGGCTTCCCCCCCTCTTCCTAAATTATTCAATAGAATCATTGAGTCACACGATAAAACAATCACATGACTTCGACCGGAAAAAAAAAGCCGCACATAAAAAAATGCCAAAAAGGAAAACATCAAGGAGAATAAAACACGAAATTAATAAGAAAATCGCCACAAAAACATCTTGGAAGCGCAGAATGACAGCGCGGTTTTTGGGGCTTCAAGTAAAAAAAAATAAAAAAAATAAAAACGAAATAAGTGGAGGCCAAGCATCAGATAAAAGACACTTTCTCCAATTTCACACGCTAGCGCTAATCTCCGTGGCGAATCCTACATCTTGCGCTTAGGTAGCTTAGTGCTAAGCAGGTTATAAACTCAGGATCTGATGTTCCTAATACTTGTGTAATTAAAGTAAGGTCACAGCGATCCCCTCTTATTGTTATGGGGGGTCTGACAAGGAAAGCAAAAAATATTTTACAGCATTTTATTATTATCATCATTATTATTATCATTATTACTTATTTGTATACTATATTATTAATATAATATTATTTTTATAAATGTATTTATTTTTTAATAAAAAAAAATCTGCATTATTACTTTTATTAATAATAATTATTATTATTTACTTTTAAATAAAAACTAGAATTTTTTTCCCATTTCTTCTTATTATTATCATTATTTATTTTTATACTATATTATTAATATTATATAATTTTTATTAATGTATTAATTTATATGTTTATTAATAAAAAAAATCGGCATTATTACTTTTATTAATAATAATAATAATTATAAATAAAAATAAAAACAATAATTTTTTTTCTATTTCTTCTTCTTATTATCATCATTATTATTATTAGAGATGAGCAAACTTACAGTAAATTCGATCCGTCACGAACTTCTCGGCTCGGCAGTTGATGACTTTTCCTGCATAAATTAGTTCAGCTTTCCGGTGCTCCGGTGGGCTGGAAAAGGTGGATACAGTCCTAGGAGACTCTTTCTTAGGAATGTATCCACCTTTTCCAGCCCACGGGAGCACCGGAAAGCTGAACTAATTTATGCAGGAAAAGTCAGCAACCGCCGAGCTGAGAAGTTGGCGACGAATCGAATTTACTGTAAGTTCGCTCATCTCTAATTATTATCATCATTATTTATTTTTATACTACATTATTATTTTATTATTTTTATTTATTTTTTTGTTTTTTAATACAAGATTTTTCTGCATTTTTATTTTTATTCTTATTATTATTTATTTTTAATAAAACCAATATTTTTTTTTTACATTTATTATTATGATTATTTATTTTATTATTAGTATATATTTTTTTAAAAATAAAAACGAATACATATTATTTGCAGCAAAAGCTGCAGGGACCCGTCAGTCTGCAGAATGAAGAATCCTGCGTTCGGTATTATCTGCTTTTTGCAGACTTCAGATTCCAACGTTTTTTTTCTGCATCAAAGCCGAGATGTGAAGCCGCCCATTGATAGGTGCTGACAATCTAGTCTTTTGGGGCCGCAAAGCCTCATCCAACGTCTGGGAAATATCGTTACACGTTATTATTAAAAGGGGTTATCAAGAAATTGAAAAAAAGAGCTGATTTGTATTAGAAAGAGCGCCACACCTGTCCTCAGGTTGTGTGTGGTATTACAACTTGGCTGGAAGGGTGGAGGAGTGTTTAGCCCTTTAAGGACGCGCGCCGTAAAAGTACGATGCTGCATAGAGTCCTCGCGTGCACACACAGCGACGTACATTTACAGCGAGACTGTGCCGCAAGTGCAGGAGTTGCGCTCTCTTCATTCGTGGTGGGTCTTGGCAGCTGTCAGCAGCCGCGGACCCGTTGGTAATGGCAGACATCAGCGATCGCGCCATTAACCCCTCCGATGCTGTGATCAATACAGATCACGGCATCTGCAGCAGTGCAGCACTTAAAAAGGCTGATCTGATCGCCCGCAGCGCTGCCGCAGATCAGATCGGCCAAGATGGCAGACGGAGGTCCCCTCACCTGCCTCCAGCCGTCTCACGGGGTCTTCTGCACTGATCTGTCTTCCAGCAGACCAGAGCAGAAGATCACCGACAATACTGATCAGTGCTATGCCCTATGCATAGCACTGAACAGTATTAGCAATCTAATTATTGCTATAAATAGTCCCCTATAAAGACTAAAAAAGTGTAAAATAAATGTAAAAAAAGTTTTTAAAAAAGTGAAGAAAAAACATTTGATAAATCCCCTCCCCCCAATAAAGTTTTAAATGACCCCTTTTCCCCATATTAATACACAAAAGTGTAAAAAAAAGATAAATAATAAATATATATGGTATCGTCATGTGCGTAAATGTCCAAACTATAAAAACATAATGTTAATGATCTCCTACAGCAAACGGCGTAAACATAAAAGAAAATATAGTCCAACATTTTTTGTCACATCAAACTGCAAATAAATTGTAATAAAAAGCGATCAAAAAGTCAAATGTGCGCAAACCTGGTACTAAAACAAACACATCCCGGAATACGGAAAAATAAGAAAGTTAGAGGTGGTCAAAATAGGGCATTTTAAACGTACTGATTTTGTAAAAAAAAAAAAGTTTGAGATTTTTTTTAAAGTAGAACAATAATAGAAATGTAAGTAACCGTGGGGATCAACTTATATAATCAATTTATGTTTGTAGCCAAACTGGAGGGAACTGGGAGGAGGCCTAATGCTGCTGTAATTGCCCACTGGCCCCCGTTTTGCTTATTACGCACAGGTAGGTTTAGTGTTAGGTCCCGCGCCATTTGAGAAACCTTGGCGTTGGTGTGCGGGCTCCGGTGTGTCCTTCATATAAGGATATTGTTACGCCGAGCGCTCTGGGTCCCTGCTCCTCCCCGGAGCGCTCACGGCGTCTCTCTCCCTGCAGCGCCCCGGTCAGACCCGCTGACCGGGAGCGCTGCACTGATATTGCCGGCGGGGATGCGATTCGCATAGCGGGACGCGCCCGCTCGCGAATCGCATCCCAAGTCACTTACCCGTCCCGGTCCCCGGCTGTCATGTGCTGGCGCGCGCGGCTCCGCTCTCTAGGGCGCGCGCGCGCCAGCTCTCTGAGACTTAAAGGGCCAGTGCACCAATGATTGGTTCCTGGCCCAATTAGCCTGATTAGCTTCCACCTGCTCCCTGGCTATAATACCTCACTTCCCCTGCACTCCCTTGCCGGATCTTGTTGCCTTGTGCCAGTGAAAGCGTTTAGTGTTGTCCAACACCTGATCTCTTGCTATCCATCTTGACTACGAACCTTGCCGCCTGCCCCGACCTTCTGCTACATCTGACCTTGCCTCTGCCTAGTCCTTCTGTCCCACGCCTACTCAGCAGTCAGCAAGGTTGAGCCGTTGCTAGTGGATACGACCTGGTTGCTACCGCCGCAGCAAGACCATCCCGCTTTGCGGCGGGCTCTGGTGAACACCAGTAGCCACTTAGAACCGGTCCACCAGCACGGTCCACGCCAATCCCTCGCTGACACAGTGGATCCACAACCTGTAAGCCAAATCGTGACAGTAGATCCGGCCATGGATCCCGCTGAGGTGCCGCTGCCAAGTCTCGCTGACCTATTCACGGTGGTCGCCCAGCAATCGCAGCAAATTGCCCAACTAGGACAGCAGCTGTCGCAGTTGACCGCCATGTTACAGCAACTTCTGCCTCTGCTACAGCAGCAACCATCTCCTCCGCCAGCTCCGGCACCTCCTCCGCAGCGAGTGGCCGCTCCCAGCCTCCGCTTGTCCCTGCCGGACAAATTTGATGGGGACTCTAGACTCTGCTGTGGATTTTTGTCTCAATGTTCCCTACATATGGAGATGTTGTCGGACCAATTTCCTACAGAACGGTCTAAGGTGGCGTTCGTAGTGAGTCTTCTTTCTGGAAAGGCCTTGTCTTGGGCCACACCGCTCTGGGACCGCAATGATCCTGCCACAGCCACAGTCCAGTCCTTCTTCGCTGAAGTCCGTAGTGTCTTCGAGGGACCAGCCCGAGCTTCTTCTGCCGAGACTGCCCTGCTGAACCTGGTCCAGGGTAATTCTTCAGTAGGCGAGTACGCCATCCGATTTCGTACTCTTGCTTCCGAATTATCTTGGAATAACGAGGCTCTCTGCGCGACCTTTAAAAAAGGCCTATCCAGTCGCATCAAGGATGTGCCGGCCGCACGAGAGATTCCTGCCAACCTGCAAGAACTCATCCATTTGGCCACCCGCATTGACATGCGTTTTTCTGAGAGACACCAGGAGCTCCGCCAGGAAAAAGACTTAGATGTCTGGGCACCTCTCCCACAGTATCCTTTGCAGTCTACGCCTGGGCCTCCCGCCGAGGAGGCTATGCAAGTGGATCGGTCTCGCCTGACCCAGGAAGAGAGGAATCGCCGTAGGGAAGAAAATCTTTGTCTGTACTGCGCTAGTACCGAGCATTTCTTGGTGGATTGCCCTATTCGTCCTCCACGTCTAGGAAACGCACGCACCCAGCTCACGTGGGTGTGGCGTCTCTTGGTTCGAAGTCTGCTTCTCCACGTCTCACGGTGCCCGTGCGGATTTCTCCTTCTGCCAACTCCTCCCTCTCAGCCGTGGCCTGCTTGGACTCTGGTGCCTCTGGGAATTTTATTCTGGATTCTTTGGTGAATAAATTCTGCATCCCGGTGACCCGTCTCGTCAAGCCGCTCTACATTTCCGCGGTCAACGGAGTTAGATTGGATTGCACCGTGCGTTACCGCACAAAACCCCTCTTAATGTGCATTGGACCCCACCACGAATTGATTGAATTTTTTGTCCTTCCCAACTGCACCTCTGAGGTCCTCCTCGGTCTGCCATGGCTCCAGCTTCATTCTCCCACCCTTGACTGGACCACCGGGGAGATCAAGAACTGGGACTCTGCTTGCCATAAGAAATGCCTCTCCCCCCCTCCCAGTCCCGTCAGGCAAGCCTCAGTGCCTCCTCATGGCCCCTGTCCTGGTGACACCCTGCCCCGTGCCAAGCTTCACCCTCTGCCATCCCTCCCCATTCCCACTCCTGCTGTACTGCCTGCCTTTGAGGAAACCCTCCATTCACTCCCGGTGTCCTCGTCCCAGGTTAAGCAGTTGTCGGACAAAAAAGGGGGAGACCTAAGGGGTGGGTACTGTTACGCCGAGCGCTCCGGGTCCCTGCTCCTCCCCGGAGCGCTCACGGCGTCTCTCTCCCTGCAGCGCCCCGGTCAGACCCGTTGACCGGGAGCGCTGCACTGATATTGCCGGCGGGGATGCGATTCGCATAGCGGGACGCGCCCGCTCGCGAATCGCATCCCAAGTCACTTACCCGTCCCGGTCCCCGGCTGTCATGTGCTGGCACGCGCGGCTCTGCTCTCTAGGGCGCGCGCGCGCCAGCTCTCTGAGACTTAAAGGGCCAGCGCACCAATGATTGGTTCCTGGCCCAATTAGCCTGATTAGCTTCCACCTGCTCCCAGACTATATCACATCACTTCCCCTTTCCTCCCTTGCCGGATCTTGTTGCCTTGTGCCAGTGAAAGCGTTTAGTGTTGTCCAAGCCTGTGTTACCTGATCTCCTGCTATCCATATTGACTACAAACCTTGCCGCTAGTGTTGAGCGGCATAGGCCATATTCGAATTCGCGAATATTCGCGAATATATGGACGAATATTCGTCATATATTCGAGAATATTCGCATATTCGTTATATTCTCGTTTTATTTTCGCACATGCGAAATTTCGCGTATGCGAAAATTAACATATGTGAAAATTAGCATATAGGAAATTCGCATACTCTAAAATTCGCATATGTGAAAATTAGCATACACTAATCTTCGCATATGCGAATTTTCGCACGCCAGTCTCACACAGTAGTATTAGAGCCTTCTTTACATCACACAAGCTGGAAGCAGAGAGGGGTGATCACTGTGATGTGTACTGTGAAGAAAAAAAAAAAAAATTCGTAATTACGAATATATAGCGCTATATTCGCGAAATTCGCGAATTCGCGAATATGCGATATTCGCGAATAATATTCGAATTGCGAATATTCGCGAGCAACACTACTTGCCGCCTGCCCCGACCTTCTGCTACGTCTGACCTTGCCTCTGCCTAGTCCTTCTGTCCCACGCCTTCTCAGCAGTCAGCGAGGTTGAGCCGTTGCTAGTGGATACGACCTGGTTGCTACCGCTGCAGCAAGACCATCCCGCTTTGCGGCGGGCTCTGGTGAATACCAGTAGCAACCTAGAACCGGTCCACCGACACGGTCCACGCCAATCCCTCTCTGACACAGTGGATCCACAACCTGTAAGCCGAATCGTGACAGATATACTGGCGAATGTCTCAATTTTACCATCAGTGTTGAGGGATTAGCCAATGTCACTATATACATCTACCACAGTAGTGACCCATATCCCTGTATTATTCTAATTGTTACACATCCGCACCGTCTATCTGGTGTAGGATTCTATTGTGGCACTTGTAGTCCGCTGCAGGCATCCTCCATTGTATGCATTTTTATGCTGGGGATCGCCCTTAGCAACGGACTATAAGGGCAGGATCTGCTCCCCCAGTATAAATGCACAACCGCATTTGGGGTAGAGCCCCTCCAGCCATCTGAGACCATGTTTTTTGTTGTTGTTTAAACTTTATACTTGGAGGTGTGTAAACTCCATATGTAATGGACATATGTCTTTTTTTTCGACTGTACTAACTATGTAATGCGCCTTCAACATTTTCCAGGCAGCATTAGGGTAACACCTGTGAGGCCGGCACCTATATCAGCCGACTCAGGTGGGGCTTGTAGCCTCTCTCCCCCCCTCCCATTGTATGTGCTCAGTCACACTGGAGGGTACCTGGGAGGAGGCTGTGAGTCGGTCTAATGCTGCTGTAATTGCCCACTGGCCCCTGGTATTGCCCATACGGCACAGGTAGGTTAGTGTTAGGTCCTGCGCCACTTGGGAAACCTTGGCATTGGTGTGCGGGCTCCGGTGTGTCCTTCATATAAGGATACACTGGCGAATGTCTCAGTTTTAACATCAGTGTTGAGGGATTAGCCAATGTCACTGTATACATCTACCACAGTAGTGCATCCATATTCGTGTATTATTACAGTATAAAGGAGGAAGACATTACTGGATGATCTCTACAGACATGACTGTAATCTCTTGTGATCAGGATCCTCACTCCTCATAGACTGTAATCTCTTGTGATCAGGATCCTCACTCCTCATAGACTGTAATCTCTTGTGATCAGGGTCCTCACTCCTCATAGACTGTAATCTCTTGTGATCAGGACCCTCACTCCTCATAGACTGTAATCTCTTGTGATCAGGACCCTCACTCCTCATAGACTGTAATCTCTTGTGATCAGGACCCTCACTCCTCATAGACTGTAATCTCTTGTGATCAGGACCCTCACTCCTCATAGACTGTAATCTCTTGTGATCAGGACCCTCACTCCTCATAGACTGTAATCTCTTGTGATCAGGGTCCTCACTCCTCATAGACTGTAATCTCTTGTGATCAGGATCCTCACTCCTCAGACTGTAATCTCTTGTGATCAGGACCCTCACTCCTCATAGACTGTAATCTCTTGTGATCAGGATCCTCACTCCTCATAGACTGTAATCTCTTGTGATCAGGATCCTCACTCCTCATAGACTGTAATCTCTTGTGATCAGGATCCTCACTCCTCATAGACTGTAATCTCTTGTGATCAGTGTCCTCACTCCTCATAGACTGTAATCTCTTGTGATCAGGATCCTCACTCCCCATAGACTGTAATCTCTTGTGATCAGTGTCCTCACTCCTCATAGACTGTAATCTCTTGTGATCAGGATCCTCACTCCCCATAGACTGTAATCTCTTGTGATCAGGATCCTCACTCCTCATAGACTGTAATCTCTTGTGATCAGGATCCTCACTCCTCATAGACTGTAATCTCTTGTGATCAGGACCCTCACTCCTCATAGACTGTAATCTCTTGTGATCAGGACCATCACTCCTCATAGACTGTAATCTCTTGTGATCAGGATCCTCACTCCTCATAGACTGTAATCTCTTCTGATCAGGGTCCTCACTCCTCATAGACTGTAATCTCTTGTGATCAGGATCCTCACTCCTCATAGACTGTAATCTCTTGTGATCAGGATCCTCACTCCTCATAGACTGTAATCTCTTGTGATCAGTGTCCTCACTCCTCATAGACTGTAATCTCTTGTGATCAGGATTCTCACTCCTCATAGACTGTTATCCCTTGTGATCAGTGTCCTCACTCCTCATAGACTGTAATCTCTTGTGATCAGGATTCTCACTCCTCATAGACTGTAATCTCTTGTGATCAGGATCCTCACTCCTCATAGACTGTAATCTCTTGTGATCAGGGTCCTCACTCCTCATAGACTGTAATCTCTTGTGATCAGGACCCTCACTCCTCATAGACTGTAATCTCTTGTGATCAGGATCCTCACTCCTCATAGACTGTAATCTCTTGTGATCAGGACCCTCACTCCTCATAGACTGTAATCTCTTGTGATCAGGACCCTCACTCCTCATAGACTGTAATCTCTTGTGATCAGGACCTTCACTCCTCATAGACTGTAATCTCTTGTGATCAGGGTCCTCACTCCTCATAGACTGTTATCCCTTGTGATCAGTGTCCTCACTCCTCATAGACTGTAATCTCTTGTGATCAGGGTCCTCACTCCTCATAGACTGTAATCTCTTGTGATCAGGGTCCTCACTCCTCAGACTGTAATCTCTTGTGATCAGGGTCCTCACTCCTCATAGACTGTAATCTCTTGTGATCAGGACCCTCACTCCTCATAGACTGTAATCTCTTGTGATCAGGACCCTCACTCCTCATAGACTGTAATCTCTTGTGATCAGTGTCCTCACTCCTCATAGACTGTAATCTCTTGTGATCAGGACCCTCACTCCTCATAGACTGTAATCTCTTGTGATCAGGACCCTCACTCCTCATAGACTGTAATCTCTTGTGATCAGGACCCTCACTCCTCATAGACTGTAATCTCTTGTGATCAGGGTCCTCACTCCTCATAGACTGTAATCTCTTGTGATCAGGATCCTCACTCCTCAGACTGTAATCTCTTGTGATCAGGACCCTCACTCCTCATATACTGTAATCTCTTGTGATCAGGACCCTCACTCCTCATATACTGTAATCTCTTGTGATCAGGGTCCTCATAGACTGTAATCTCTTGTGATCAGGATCCTCACTCCTCATAGACTGTAATCTCTTGTGATCAGGGTCCTCACTCCTCATAGACTGTAATCTCTTGTGATCAGGGTCCTCACTCCTCATAGACTGTAATCTCTTGTGATCAGGATCCTCATAGACTGTAATCTCTTGTGATCAGGATCCTCACTCCTCATAGACTGTAATCTCTTGTGATCAGGATCCTCACTCCTCATAGACTGTAATCTCTTGTGATCAGGATCCTCATAGACTGTAATCTCTTGTGATCAGGATCCTCACTCCTCATAGACTGTAATCTCTTGTGATCAGGATCCTCACTCCTCATAGACTGTAATCTCTTGTGATCAGGATCCTCACTCCTCAGACTGTAATCTCTTGTGATCAGGATCCTCACTCCTCATAGACTGTAATCTCATGTGATCAGGACCCTCACTCCTCATAGACTGTAATCTCTTGTGATCAGGATCCTCACTCCTCATAGACTGTAATCTCTTGTGATCAGGGCCCTCACTCCTCATAGACTGTAATCTTTTGTGATCAGGATCCTCACTCCTCATAGACTGTAATCTCTTGTGATCAGGATCCTCACTCCTCATAGACTGTAATCTCTTGTGATCAGGACCCTCAGTCCTCATAGACTGTAATCTCTTGTGATCAGGATCCTCACTCCTCATAGACTGTAATCTCTTGTGATCAGGATCCTCACTCCTCAGACTGTAATCTCTTGTGATCAGGACCCTCACTCCTCATAGACTGTAATCTCTTGTGATCAGGACCCTCACTCCTCATAGACTGTAATCTCTTGTGATCAGGACCCTCACTCCTCATAGACTGTAAGCTCTTGTGATCAGGGTCCTCACTCCTCATAGACTGTAATCTCTTGTGATCAGGATCCTCACTCCTCATAGACTGTAATCTCTTGTGATCAGGACCCTCACTCCTCATAGACTGTAATCTCTTGTGATCAGGATCCTCACTCCTCATAGACTGTAATCTCTTGTGATCAGGATCCTCACTCCTCATAGACTGTAATCTCCTGTGATCAGGATCCTCACTCCTCATAGACTGTAATCTCTTGTGATCAGGATCCTCACTCCTTATAGACTGTAATCTCTTGTGATCAGGGCCCTCACTCCTCATAGACTGTAATCTTTTGTGATCAGGATCCTCACTCCTCATAGACTGTAATCTCTTGTGATCAGGACCCTCACTCCTCATAGACTGTAATCTCTTGTGATCAGGACCCTCACTCCTCATAGACTGTAATCTCTTGTGATCAGGACCCTCACTCCTCATATACTGTAATCTCTTGTGATCAGGGTCCTCACTCCTCATAGACTGTAATCTCTTGTGATCAGGGTCCTCACTCCTCATAGATTGTAATCTCTTGTGATCAGGACCCTCACTCCTCATAGACTGTAATCTTTTGTGATCAGGATCCTCACTCCTCATAGACTGTAATCTCTTGTGATCAGGACCCTCACTCCTCATAGATTGTAATCTCTTGTGATCAGGATCCTCACTCCTCATAGACTGTAATCTCTTGTGATCAGGATCCTCACTCCTCATAGACTGTAATCTCTTGTGATCAGTGTCCTCACTCCTCATAGACTGTAATCTCTTGTGATCAGGATCCTCACTCCCCATAGACTGTAATCTCTTGTGATCAGGATCCTCACTCCTCATAGACTGTAATCTCTTGTGATCAGGATCCTCACTCCTCATAGACTGTAATCTCTTGTGATCAGGACCATCACTCCTCATAGACTGTAATCTCTTGTGATCAGGATCCTCACTCCTCATAGACTGTAATCTCTTCTGATCAGGGTCCTCACTCCTCATAGACTGTAATCTCTTGTGATCAGGATCCTCACTCCTCATAGACTGTAATCTCTTGTGATCAGGATCCTCACTCCTCATAGACTGTAATCTCTTGTGATCAGTGTCCTCACTCCTCATAGACTGTAATCTCTTGTGATCAGGATTCTCACTCCTCATAGACTGTTATCCCTTGTGATCAGTGTCCTCACTCCTCATAGACTGTAATCTCTTGTGATCAGGATCCTCACTCCTCATAGACTGTAATCTCTTGTGATCAGGATCCTCATAGACTGTAATCTCTTGTGATCAGGATCCTCACTCCTCATAGACTGTAATCTCTTGTGATCAGGATCCTCACTCCTCATAGACTGTAATCTCTTGTGATCAGGATCCTCACTCCTCAGACTGTAATCTCTTGTGATCAGGATCCTCACTCCTCATAGACTGTAATCTCATGTGATCAGGACCCTCACTCCTCATAGACTGTAATCTCTTGTGATCAGGATCCTCACTCCTCATAGACTGTAATCTCTTGTGATCAGGGCCCTCACTCCTCATAGACTGTAATCTTTTGTGATCAGGATCCTCACTCCTCATAGACTGTAATCTCTTGTGATCAGGATCCTCACTCCTCATAGACTGTAATCTCTTGTGATCAGGACCCTCAGTCCTCATAGACTGTAATCTCTTGTGATCAGGATCCTCACTCCTCATAGACTGTAATCTCTTGTGATCAGGATCCTCACTCCTCAGACTGTAATCTCTTGTGATCAGGACCCTCACTCCTCATAGACTGTAATCTCTTGTGATCAGGACCCTCACTCCTCATAGACTGTAATCTCTTGTGATCAGGACCCTCACTCCTCATAGACTGTAAGCTCTTGTGATCAGGGTCCTCACTCCTCATAGACTGTAATCTCTTGTGATCAGGATCCTCACTCCTCATAGACTGTAATCTCTTGTGATCAGGACCCTCACTCCTCATAGACTGTAATCTCTTGTGATCAGGATCCTCACTCCTCATAGACTGTAACCTCTTGTGATCAGGATCCTCACTCCTCATAGACTGTAATCTCTTGTGATCAGGACCCTCACTCCTCATAGACTGTAATCTCTTGTGATCAGGATCCTCACTCCCCATAGACTGTAATCTCTTGTGATCAGGATCCTCACTCCTCATAGACTGTAATCTCCTGTGATCAGGATCCTCACTCCTCATAGACTGTAATCTCTTGTGATCAGGATCCTCACTCCTTATAGACTGTAATCTCTTGTGATCAGGGCCCTCACTCCTCATAGACTGTAATCTTTTGTGATCAGGATCCTCACTCCTCATAGACTGTAATCTCTTGTGATCAGGACCCTCACTCCTCATAGACTGTAATCTCTTGTGATCAGGACCCTCACTCCTCATAGACTGTAATCTCTTGTGATCAGGACCCTCACTCCTCATAGACTGTAATCTCTTGTGATCAGGGTCCTCACTCCTCATAGACTGTAATCTCTTGTGATCAGGATCCTCACTCCTCATAGACTGTAATCTCTTGTGATCAGGGTCCTCACTCCTCATAGATTGTAATCTCTTGTGATCAGGACCCTCACTCCTCATAGACTGTAATCTTTTGTGATCAGGATCCTCACTCCTCATAGACTGTAATCTCTTGTGATCAGGATCCTCACTCCTCATAGACTGTAATCTTTTGTGATCAGGATCCTCACTCCTCATAGACTGTAATCTCTTGTGATCAGGATCCTCACTCCTCATAGACTGTAATCTCTTGTGATCAGGATCCTCACTCCTCAGACTGTAATCTCTTGTGATCAGGATCCTCACTCCTCATAGACTGTAATCTCATGTGATCAGGACCCTCACTCCTCATAGACTGTAATCTCTTGTGATCAGGATCCTCACTCCTCATAGACTGTAATCTCTTGTGATCAGGGCCCTCACTCCTCATAGACTGTAATCTTTTGTGATCAGGATCCTCACTCCTCATAGACTGTAATCTCTTGTGATCAGGATCCTCACTCCTCATAGACTGTAATCTCTTGTGATCAGGACCCTCAGTCCTCATAGACTGTAATCTCTTGTGATCAGGATCCTCACTCCTCATAGACTGTAATCTCTTGTGATCAGGATCCTCACTCCTCAGACTGTAATCTCTTGTGATCAGGACCCTCACTCCTCATAGACTGTAATCTCTTGTGATCAGGACCCTCACTCCTCATAGACTGTAATCTCTTGTGATCAGGACCCTCACTCCTCATAGACTGTAAGCTCTTGTGATCAGGGTCCTCACTCCTCATAGACTGTAATCTCTTGTGATCAGGACCCTCACTCCTCATAGACTGTAATCTCTTGTGATCAGGACCCTCACTCCTCATAGACTGTAATCTCTTGTGATCAGGATCCTCACTCCCCATAGACTGTAATCTCTTGTGATCAGGATCCTCACTCCTCATAGACTGTAATCTCCTGTGATCAGGATCCTCACTCCTCATAGACTGTAATCTCTTGTGATCAGGATCCTCACTCCTTATAGACTGTAATCTCTTGTGATCAGGGCCCTCACTCCTCATAGACTGTAATCTTTTGTGATCAGGATCCTCACTCCTCATAGACTGTAATCTCTTGTGATCAGGACCCTCACTCCTCATAGACTGTAATCTCTTGTGATCAGGACCCTCACTCCTCATAGACTGTAATCTCTTGTGATCAGGACCCTCACTCCTCATAGACTGTAATCTCTTGTGATCAGGGTCCTCACTCCTCATAGACTGTAATCTCTTGTGATCAGGATCCTCACTCCTCATAGACTGTAATCTCTTGTGATCAGGATCCTCACTCCTTATAGACTGTAATCTCTTGTGATCAGGATCCTCACTCCTCATAGACTGTAATCTCTTGTGATCAGGACCCTCACTCCTCATAGACTGTAATCTCTTGTGATCAGGATCCTCACTCCTCATAGATTGTAATCTCTTGTGATCAGGACCCTCACTCCTCATAGACTGTAATCTTTTGTGATCAGGATCCTCACTCCTCATAGTCTCTTGTGATCAGGATCCTCACTCCTCATAGACTGTAATCTCTTGTGATCAGGATCCTCACTCCTCATAGACTGTAATCTCTTGTGATCAGTGTCCTCACTCCTCATAGACTGTAATCTCTTGTGATCAGGATCCTCACTCCCCATAGACTGTAATCTCTTGTGATCAGGATCCTCACTCCTCATAGACTGTAATCTCTTGTGATCAGGATCCTCACTCCTCATAGACTGTAATCTCTTGTGATCAGGATCCTCACTCCTCAGACTGTAATCTCTTGTGATCAGGATCCTCACTCCTCATATACTGTAATCTCTTGTGATCAGGACCCTCACTCCTCATAGACTGTAATCTCTTGTGATCAGGGTCCTCACTCCTCATAGACTGTAATCTCTTGTGATCAGGACCCTCACTCCTCATAGACTGTAATCTCTTGTGATCAGGATCCTCACTCCTCATATACTGTAATCTCTTGTGATCAGGACCCTCACTCCTCATAGACTGTAATCTCTTGTGATCAGGGTCCTCACTCCTCATAGATTGTAATCTCTTGTGATCAGGACCCTCACTCCTCATAGACTGTAATCTTTTGTGATCAGGATCCTCACTCCTCATAGACTGTAATCTCTTGTGATCAGGGTCCTCACTCCTCATAGATTGTAATCTCTTGTGATCAGGACCCTCACTCCTCATAGACTGTAATCTCTTGTGATCAGGACCCTCACTCCTCATAGACTGTAATCTCTTGTGATCAGGATCCTCACTCCTCATAGACTGTAATCTCTTGTGATCAGGATCCTCACTCCTCATATACTGTAATCTCTTGTGATCAGGATCCTCACTCCTCATAGACTGTAATCTCTTGTGATCAGGACCCTCACTCCTCATAGACTGTAATCTCTTGTGATCAGGACCCTCACTCCTCATAGACTGTAATCTCTTGTGATCAGGATCCTCACTCCTCATAGACTGTAATCTCTTGTGATCAGGATCCTCACTCCTCATAGACTGTAATCTCTTGTGATCAGGATCCTCACTCCTCATAGATTGTAATCTCTTGTGATCAGGACCCTCACTCCTCATAGACTGTAATCTTTTGTGATCAGGATCCTCACTCCTCATAGTCTCTTGTGATCAGGATCCTCACTCCTCATAGACTGTAATCTCTTGTGATCAGGATCCTCACTCCTCATAGACTGTAATCTCTTGTGATCAGTGTCCTCACTCCTCATAGACTGTAATCTCTTGTGATCAGGATCCTCACTCCCCATAGACTGTAATCTCTTGTGATCAGGATCCTCACTCCTCATAGACTGTAATCTCTTGTGATCAGGATCCTCACTCCTCATAGACTGTAATCTCTTGTGATCAGGATCCTCACTCCTCAGACTGTAATCTCTTGTGATCAGGATCCTCACTCCTCATATACTGTAATCTCTTGTGATCAGGACCCTCACTCCTCATAGACTGTAATCTCTTGTGATCAGGATCCTCACTCCTCATAGACTGTAATCTCTTGTGATCAGGGTCCTCACTCCTCATAGACTGTAATCTCTTGTGATCAGGACCCTCACTCCTCATAGACTGTAATCTCTTGTGATCAGGATCCTCACTCCTCATATACTGTAATCTCTTGTGATCAGGACCCTCACTCCTCATAGACTGTAATCTCTTGTGATCAGGGTCCTCACTCCTCATAGATTGTAATCTCTTGTGATCAGGACCCTCACTCCTCATAGACTGTAATCTTTTGTGATCAGGATCCTCACTCCTCATAGACTTTATTCTCTTGTGATCAGGGTCCTCACTCCTCATAGATTGTAATCTCTTGTGATCAGGACCCTCACTCCTCATAGACTGTAATCTCTTGTGATCAGGACCCTCACTCCTCATAGACTGTAATCTCTTGTGATCAGGATCCTCACTCCTCATAGACTGTAATCTCTTGTGATCAGGACCCTCACTCCTCATAGACTGTAATCTCTTGTGATCAGGACCCTCACTCCTCATAAACTGTAATCTCTTGTGATCAGGATCCTCACTCCTCATAGACTGTAATCTCTTGTGATCAGGGTCCTCACTCCTCATAGACTGTAATCTCTTGTGATCAGGACCCTCACTCCTCATAGACTGTAATCTCTTGTGATCAGGACCCTCACTCCTCATAGACTGTAATCTCTTGTGATCAGGACCCTCACTCCTCATATACTGTAATCTCTTGTGATCAGGGTCCTCACTCCTCATAGACTGTAATCTCTTGTGATCAGGACCCTCACTCCTCATAGACTGTAATATCTTGTGATCAGGGTCCTCACTCCTCATAGACTGTAATCTCTTGTGATCAGGGTCCTCACTCCTCATAGACTGTAATCTCTTGTGATCAGTATCCTCACTCCTCATAGACTGTAATCTCTTGTGATCAGGACCCTCACTCCTCATAGACTGTAATCTCTTGTGATCAGGGTCCTCACTCCTCATAGACTGTAATCTCTTGTGATCAGGACCCTCACTCCTCATAGACTGTAATCTCTTGTGATCAGGACCCTCACTCCTCATAGACTGTAATCTCTTGTGATCAGGACCCTCACTCCTCATAGACTGTAATCTCTTGTGATCAGGACCCTCACTCCTCATAGACTGTAATCTCTTGTGATCAGGGTCCTCACTCCTCATAGACTGTAATCTCTTGTGATCAGGATCCTCACTCCTCAGACTGTAATCTCTTGTGATCAGGACCCTCACTCCTCATAGACTGTAATCTCTTGTGATCAGGATCCTCACTCCTCATAGACTGTAATCTCTTGTGATCAGGGTCCTCACTCCTCATAGACTGTAATGTCTTGTGATCAGGACCCTCACTCCTCATAGACTGTAATCTCTTGTGATCAGGACCCTCACTCCTCATAGACTGTAATCTCTTGTGATCAGTGTCCTCACTCCTCATAGACTGTAATCTCTTGTGATCAGGATCCTCACTCCCCATAGACTGTAATCTCTTGTGATCAGGATCCTCACTCCTCATAGACTGTAATCTCTTGTGATCAGGATCCTCACTCCTCATAGACTGTAATCTCTTGTGATCAGGACCATCACTCCTCATAGACTGTAATCTCTTGTGATCAGGATCCTCACTCCTCATAGACTGTAATCTCTTCTGATCAGTGTCCTCACTCCTCATAGACTGTAATCCTTTGTGATCAGGATCCTCACTCCTCATAGACTGTAATCTCTTGTGATCGGGATCCTCACTCCTCATAGACTGTAATCTCTTGTGATCAGGATCCTCACTCCTCATAGACTGTAATCTCTTGTGATCAGGATCCTCACTCCTCATAGACTGTAATCTCTTGTGATCAGTGTCCTCACTCCTCATAGACTGTAATCTCTTGTGATCAGTGTCCTCACTCCTCATAGACTGTTATCCCTTGTGATCAGTGTCCTCACTCCTCATAGACTGTAATCTCTTGTGATCAGGACCCTCACTCCTCATAGACTGTAATCTCTTGTGATCAGGTCCCTCACTCCTCATAGACTGTAATCTCTTGTGATCAGGTCCCTCACTCCTCATAGACTGTAATCTCTTGTGATCAGGGTCCTCACTCCTCATAGACTGTAATCTCTTGTGATCAGGATCCTCACTCCTCATAGACTGTAATCTCTTGTGATCAGGATCCTCACTCCTCATAGACTGTAATCTCTTGTGATCAGGATCCACACTCCTCATAGACTGTAATCTCTTGTGATCAGGACCCTCACTCCTCATAGACTGTAATCTCTTGTGATCAGGATCCTCACTCCTCATAGACTGTAATCTCTTGTGATCAGGATCCTCACTCCTCATAGACTGTAATCTCTTGTGATCAGGACCCTCACTCCTCATAGACTGTAATCTCTTGTGATCAGGACCTTCACTCCTCATAGACTGTAATCTCTTGTGATCAGGGTCCTCACTCCTCATAGACTGTAATCTCTTGTGATCAGGATCCTCACTCCTCATAGACTGTAATCTCTTGTGATCAGGATCCTCACTCCTCATAGACTGTAATCTCTTGTGATCAGGATCCTCACTCCTCATAGACTGTAATCTCTTGTGATCAAGACCCTCACTCCCCATAGACTGTAATCTCTTGTGATCAGGACCCTCACTCCTCATAGACTGTAATCTCTTGTGATCAGGATCCTCACTCCTCATAGACTGTAATCTCTTGTGATCAGGACCCACACTCCTCATAGACTGTAATCTCTTGTGATCAGGACCCTCACTCCTCATAGACTGTAATCTCTTGTGATCAGGATCCTCACTCCTCATAGACTGTAATCTCTTGTGATCAGGACCCTCACTCCTCATAGACTGTAATCTCTTGTGATCAGGACCTTCACTCCTCATAGACTGTAATCTCTTGTGATCAGGACCTTCACTCCTCATAGACTGTAATCTCTTGTGATCAGTGTCCTCACTCCTCATAGACTGTTATCCCTTGTGATCAGTGTCCTCACTCCTCATAGACTGTAATCTCTTGTGATCAGGGTCCTCACTCCTCATAGACTGTAATCTCTTGTGATCAGGGTCCTCACTCCTCATAGACTGTAATCTCTTGTGATCAGGACCCTCACTCCTCATAGACTGTAATCTCTTGTGATCAGTGTCCTCACTCCTCATAGACTGTAATCTCTTGTGATCAGGACCCTCACTCCTCATAGACTGTAATCTCTTGTGATCAGGACCCTCACTCCTCATAGACTGTAATCTCTTGTGATCAGGACCCTCACTCCTCATAGACTGTAATCTCTTGTGATCAGGACCCTCACTCCTCATAGACTGTAATCTCTTGTGATCAGGACCCTCACTCCTCATAGACTGTAATCTCTTGTGATCAGGATCCTCACTCCTCATAGACTGTAATCTCTTGTGATCAGGATCCTCACTCCTCATAGACTAATCTCTTGTGATCAGTGTCCTCACTCCTCATAGACTGTAATCTCTTGTGATCAGGATCCTCACTCCTCAGACTGTAATCTCTTGTGATCAGGACCCTCACTCCTCATATACTGTAATCTCTTTTGATCAGGACCCTCACTCCTCATAGACTGTAATCTCTTGTGATCAGGATCCTCACTCCTCATAGACTGTAATCTCTTGTGATCAGGGTCCTCACTCCTCATAGACTGTAATCTCTTGTGATCAGGGTCCTCACTCCTCATAGACTGTAATCTCTTGTGAACAGGATCCTCATAGACTGTAATCTCTTGTGATCAGGATCCTCACTCCTCATAGACTGTAATCTCTTGTGATCAGGATCCTCACTCCTCATAGACTGTAATCTCTTGTGATCAGGATCCTCACTCCTCATAGACTGTAATCTCTTGTGATCAGGATCCTCACTCCTCAGACTGTAATCTCTTGTGATCAGGATCCTCACTCCTCATAGACTGTAATCTCATGTGATCAGGACCCTCACTCCTCATAGACTGTAATCTCTTGTGATCAGGATCCTCACTCCTCATAGACTGTAATCTCTTGTGATCAGGGCCCTCACTCCTCATAGACTGTAATCTTTTGTGATCAGGATCCTCACTCCTCATAGACTGTAATCTCTTGTGATCAGGATCCTCACTCCTCATAGACTGTAATCTCTTGTGATCAGGACCCTCAGTCCTCATAGACTGTAATCTCTTGTGATCAGGATCCTCACTCCTCATAGACTGTAATCTCTTGTGATCAGGATCCTCACTCCTCAGACTGTAATCTCTTGTGATCAGGACCCTCACTCCTCATAGACTGTAATCTCTTGTGATCAGGATCCTCACTCCTCATAGACTGTAACCTCTTGTGATCAGGATCCTCACTCCTCATAGACTGTAATCTCTTGTGATCAGGACCCTCACTCCTCATAGACTGTAATCTCTTGTGATCAGGATCCTCACTCCTCATAGACTGTAATCTCTTATGATCAGGATCCTCACTCCTCATAGACTGTAATCTCCTGTGATCAGGATCCTCACTCCTCATAGACTGTAATCTCTTGTGATCAGGATCCTCACTCCTTATAGACTGTAATCTCTTGTGATCAGGGCCCTCACTCCTCATAGACTGTAATCTTTTGTGATCAGGATCCTCACTCCTCATAGACTGTAATCTCTTGTGATCAGGACCCTCACTCCTCATAGACTGTAATCTCTTGTGATCAGGACCCTCACTCCTCATAGACTGTAATCTCTTGTGATCAGGACCCTCACTCCTCATAGACTGTAATCTCTTGTGATCAGGGTCCTCACTCCTCATAGACTGTAATCTCTTGTGATCAGGGTCCTCACTCCTCATAGATTGTAATCTCTTGTGATCAGGACCCTCACTCCTCATAGACTGTAATCTTTTGTGATCAGGATCCTCACTCCTCATAGATTGTAATCTCTTGTGATCAGGATCCTCACTCCTCATAGACTGTAATCTCTTGTGATCAGGATCCTCACTCCTCATAGACTGTAATCTCTTGTGATCAGTGTCCTCACTCCTCATAGACTGTAATCTCTTGTGATCAGGATCCTCACTCCCCATAGACTGTAATCTCTTGTGATCAGGATCCTCACTCCTCATAGACTGTAATCTCTTGTGATCAGGATCCTCACTCCTCATAGACTGTAATCTCTTGTGATCAGGACCATCACTCCTCATAGACTGTAATCTCTTGTGATCAGGATCCTCACTCCTCATAGACTGTAATCTCTTCTGATCAGGGTCCTCACTCCTCATAGACTGTAATCTCTTGTGATCAGGATCCTCACTCCTCATAGACTGTAATCTCTTGTGATCAGGATCCTCACTCCTCATAGACTGTAATCTCTTGTGATCAGTGTCCTCACTCCTCATAGACTGTAATCTCTTGTGATCAGGATTCTCACTCCTCATAGACTGTTATCCCTTGTGATCAGTGTCCTCACTCCTCATAGACTGTAATCTCTTGTGATCAGGATCCTCACTCCTCATAGACTGTAATCTCTTGTGATCAGGATCCTCATAGACTGTAATCTCTTGTGATCAGGATCCTCACTCCTCATAGACTGTAATCTCTTGTGATCAGGATCCTCACTCCTCATAGACTGTAATCTCTTGTGATCAGGATCCTCACTCCTCAGACTGTAATCTCTTGTGATCAGGATCCTCACTCCTCATAGACTGTAATCTCATGTGATCAGGACCCTCACTCCTCATAGACTGTAATCTCTTGTGATCAGGATCCTCACTCCTCATAGACTGTAATCTCTTGTGATCAGGGCCCTCACTCCTCATAGACTGTAATCTTTTGTGATCAGGATCCTCACTCCTCATAGACTGTAATCTCTTGTGATCAGGATCCTCACTCCTCATAGACTGTAATCTCTTGTGATCAGGACCCTCAGTCCTCATAGACTGTAATCTCTTGTGATCAGGACTCTCACTCCTCATAGACTGTAATCTCTTGTGATCAGGACCCTCACTCCTCATAGACTGTAATCTCTTGTGATCAGGATCCTCACTCCTCAGACTGTAATCTCTTGTGATCAGGACCCTCACTCCTCATAGACTGTAATCTCTTGTGATCAGGACCCTCACTCCTCATAGACTGTAATCTCTTGTGATCAGGACCCTCACTCCTCATAGACTGTAAGCTCTTGTGATCAGGGTCCTCACTCCTCATATACTGTAATCTCTTGTGATCAGGATCCTCACTCCTCATAGACTGTAATCTCTTGTGATCAGGACCCTCACTCCTCATAGACTGTAATCTCTTGTGATCAGGATCCTCACTCCTCATAGACTGTAACCTCTTGTGATCAGGATCCTCACTCCTCATAGACTGTAATCTCTTGTGATCAGGACCCTCACTCCTCATAGACTGTAATCTCTTGTGATCAGGATCCTCACTCCCCATAGACTGTAATCTCTTGTGATCAGGATCCTCACTCCTCATAGACTGTAATCTCCTGTGATCAGGACCCTCACTCCTCATAGACTGTAATCTCTTGTGATCAGGATCCTCACTCCTTATAGACTGTAATCTCTTGTGATCAGGGCCCTCACTCCTCATAGACTGTAATCTTTTGTGATCAGGATCCTCACTCCTCATAGACTGTAATCTCTTGTGATCAGGACCCTCACTCCTCATAGACTGTAATCTCTTGTGATGAGGACCCTCACTCCTCATAGACTGTAATCTCTTGTGATCAGGATCCTCACTCCTTATAGACTGTAATCTTTTGTGATCAGGATCCTCACTCCTCATAGACTGTAATCTCTTGTGATCAGGACCCTCACTCCTCATAGACTGTAATCTCTTGTGATCAGAACCCTCACTCCTCATAGACTGTAATCTCTTGTGATCAGGATCCTCACTCCTTATAGACTGTAATCTCTTGTGATCAGGGCCCTCACTCCTCATAGACTGTAATCTTTTGTGATCAGGATCCTCACTCCTCATAGACTGTAATCTCTTGTGATCAGGACCCTCACTCCTCATAGACTGTAATCTCTTGTGATAAGGACCCTCACTCCTCATAGACTGTAATCTCTTGTGATCAGGACCCTCACTCCTCATAGACTGTAATCTCTTGTGATCAGGGTCCTCACTCCTCATAGACTGTAATCTCTTGTGATCAGGGTCCTCACTCCTCATAGATTGTAATCTCTTGTGATCAGGACCCTCACTCCTCATAGACTGTAATCTTTTGTGATCAGGATCCTCACTCCTCATAGACTGTAATCTCTTGTGATCAGGATCCTCACTCCTCATAGACTGTAATCTCTTGTGATCAGGATCCTCACTCCTCATAGACTGTAATCTCTTGTGATCAGTGGCCTCACTCCTCATAGACTGTAATCTCTTGTGATCAGGATCCTCACTCCCCATAGACTGTAATCTCTTGTGATCAGGATCCTCACTCCTCATAGACTGTAATCTCTTGTGATCAGGATCCTCACTCCTCATAGACTGTAATCTCTTGTGATCAGGATCCTCACTCCTCAGACTGTAATCTCTTGTGATCAGGATCCTCACTCCTCATATACTGTAATCTCTTGTGATCAGGACCCTCACTCCTCATAGACTGTAATCTCTTGTGATCAGGGTCCTCACTCCTCATAGACTGTAATCTCCTGTGATCAGGACCCTCACTCCTCATAGACTGTAATCTCTTGTGATCAGGACCCTCACTCCTCATAGACTGTAATCTCTTGTGATCAGGATCCTCACTCCTCATATACTGTAATCTCTTGTGATCAGGACCCTCACTCCTCATAGACTGTAATCTCTTGTGATCAGGGTCCTCACTCCTCATAGATTGTAATCTCTTGTGATCAGGATCCTCACTCCTCATAGACTGTAATCTTTTGTGATCAGGATCCTCACTCCTCATAGACTGTAATCTCTTGTGATCAGGATCCTCACTCCTCATAGACTGTAATCTCTTGTGATCAGGATCCTCACTCCTCATAGACTGTAATCTCTTGTGATCAGTGTCCTCACTCCTCATAGACTGTAATCTCTTGTGATCAGGATCCTCACTCCCCATAGACTGTAATCTCTTGTGATCAGGATCCTCACTCCTCATAGACTGTAATCTCTTGTGATCAGGATCCTCACTCCTCATAGACTGTAATCTCTTGTGATCAGGATCCTCACTCCTCAGACTGTAATCTCTTGTGATCAGGCTCCTCACTCCTCATATACTGTAATCTCTTGTGATCAGGACCCTCACTCCTCATAGACTGTAATCTCTTGTGATCAGGGTCCTCACTCCTCATAGACTGTAATCTCTTGTGATCAGGACCCTCACTCCTCATAGACTGTAATCTCTTGTGATCAGGATCCTCACTCCTCATATACTGTAATCTCTTGTGATCAGGACCCTCACTCCTCATAGACTGTAATCTCTTGTGATCAGGGTCCTCACTCCTCATAGATTGTAATCTCTTGTGATCAGGACCCTCACTCCTCATAGACTGTAATCTCTTGTGATCAGGACCCTCACTCCTCATAGACTGTAATCTCTTGTGATCAGGATCCTCACTCCTCATAGACTGTAATCTCTTGTGATCAGGACCCTCACTCCTCATAGACTGTAATCTCTTGTGATCAGGACCCTCACTCCTCATAGACTGTGATCTCTTGTGATCAGGATCCTCACTCCTCATAGACTGTAATCTCTTGTGATCAGGGTCCTCACTCCTCATAGACTGTAATCTCTTGTGATCAGGACCCTCACTCCTCATAGACTGTAATCTCTTGTGATCAGGACCCTCACTCCTCATAGACTGTAATCTCTTGTGATCAGGACCCTCACTCCTCATATACTGTAATCTCTTGTGATCAGGGTCCTCACTCCTCATAGACTGTAATCTCTTGTGATCAGGACCCTCACTCCTCATAGACTGTAATCTCTTGTGATCAGTATCCTCACTCCTCATAGACTGTAATCTCTTGTGATCAGGACCCTCACTCCTCATAGACTGTAATCTCTTGTGATCAGGGTCCTCACTCCTTATAGACTGTAATCTCTTGTGATCAGGACCCTCACTCCTCATAGACTGTAATCTCTTGTGATCAGGACCCTTACTCCTCATAGACTGTAATCTCTTGTGATCAGGACCCTCACTCCTCATAGACTGTAATCTCTTGTGATCAGGGTCCTCACTCCTCATAGACTGTAATCTCTTGTGATCAGGATCCTCACTCCTCATAGACTGTAATCTCTTGTGATCAGGACCCTCACTCCTCATAGACTGTAATCTCTTGTGATCAGGGTCCTCACTCCTCATAGACTGTAATCTCTTGTGATCAGGATCCTCACTCCTCAGACTGTAATCTCTTGTGATCAGGACCCTCACTCCTCATAGACTGTAATCTCTTGTGATCAGGATCCTCACTCCTCATAGACTGTAATCTCTTGTGATCAGGGTCCTCACTCCTCATAGACTGTAATGTCTTGTGATCAGGACCCTCACTCCTCATAGACTGTAATCTCTTGTGATCAGGACCCTCACTCCTCATAGACTGTAATCTCTTGTGATCAGTGTCCTCACTCCTCATAGACTGTAATCTCTTGTGATCAGGATCCTCACTCCCCATAGACTGTAATCTCTTGTGATCAGTGTCCTCACTCCTCATAGACTGTAATCTCTTGTGATCAGGATCCTCACTCCCCATAGACTGTAATCTCTTGTGATCAGGATCCTCACTCCTCATAGACTGTAATCTCTTGTGATCAGGATCCTCACTCCTCATAGACTGTAATCTCTTGTGATCAGTGTCCTCACTCCTCATAGACTGTAATCTCTTGTGATCAGGATCCTCACTCCCCATAGACTGTAATCTCTTGTGATCAGGATCCTCACTCCTCATAGACTGTAATCTCTTGTGATCAGGATCCTCACTCCTCATAGACTGTAATCTCTTGTGATCAGGACCATCACTCCTCATAGACTGTAATCTCTTGTGATCAGGATCCTCACTCCTCATAGACTGTAATCTCTTCTGATCAGGGTCCTCACTCCTCATAGACTGTAATCTCTTGTGATCAGGATCCTCACTCCTCATAGACTGTAATCTCTTGTGATCAGGATCCTCACTCCTCATAGACTGTAATCTCTTGTGATCAGTGTCCTCACTCCTCATAGACTGTAATCTCTTGTGATCAGGACCCTCACTCCTCATAGACTGTAATCTCTTGTGATCAGGTCCCTCACTCCTCATAGACTGTAATCTCTTGTGATCAGGGTCCTCACTCCTCATAGACTGTAATCTCTTGTGATCAGGATCCTCACTCCTCATAGACTGTAATCTCTTGTGATCAGGATCCTCACTCCTCATAGACTGTAATCTCTTGTGATCAGGATCCACACTCCTCATAGACTGTAATCTCTTGTGATCAGGACCCTCACTCCTCATAGACTGTAATCTCTTGTGATCAGGATCCTCACTCCTCATAGACTGTAATCTCTTGTGATCAGGATCCTCACTCCTCATAGACTGTAATCTCTTGTGATCAGGACCCTCACTCCTCATAGACTGTAATCTCTTGTGATCAGGACCTTCACTCCTCATAGACTGTAATCTCTTGTGATCAGGGTCCTCACTCCTCATAGACTGTAATCTCTTGTGATCAGGATCCTCACTCCTCATAGACTGTAATCTCTTGTGATCAGGATCCTCATTCCTCATAGACTGTAATCTCTTGTGATCAGGATCCTCACTCCTCATAGACTGTAATCTCTTGTGATCAAGACCCTCACTCCCCATAGACTGTAATCTCGTGTGATCAGGACCCTCACTCCTCATAGACTGTAATCTCTTGTGATCAGGATCCTCACTCCTCATAGACTGTAATCTCTTGTGATCAGGATCCACACTCCTCATAGACTGTAATCTCTTGTGATCAGGACCCTCACTCCTCATAGACTGTAATCTCTTGTGATCAGGACCCTCACTCCTCATAGACTGTAATCTCTTGTGATCAGGATCCTCACTCCTCATAGACTGTAATCTCTTGTGATCAGGATCCTCACTCCTCATAGACTGTAATCTCTTGTGATCAGGACCCTCACTCCTCATAGACTGTAATCTCTTGTGATCAGGACCTTCACTCCTCATAGACTGTAATCTCTTGTGATCAGGGTCCTCACTCCTCATAGACTGTTATCCCTTGTGATCAGTGTCCTCACTCCTCATAGACTGTAATCTCTTGTGATCAGTGTCCTCACTCCTCATAGACTGTAATCTCTTGTGATCAGGACCCTCACTCCTCATAGACTGTAATCTCTTGTGATCAGTGTCCTCACTCCTCATAGACTGTAATCTCTTGTGATCAGGGTCCTCACTCCTCATAGACTGTAATCTCTTGTGATCAGGACCCTCACTCCTCATAGACTGTAATCTCTTGTGATCAGTGTCCTCACTCCTCATAGACTGTAATCTCTTGTGATCAGGACCCTCACTCCTCATAGACTGTAATCTCTTGTGATCAGGACCCTCACTCCTCATAGACTGTAATCTCTTGTTATCAGGACCCTCACTCCTCATAGACTGTAATCTCTTGTGATCAGGGTCCTCACTCCTCATAGACTGTAATCTCTTGTGAACAGGATCCTCACTCCTCAGACTGTAATCTCTTGTGATCAGGACCCTCACTCCTCATATACTGTAATCTCTTTTGATCAGGACCCTCACTCCTCATAGACTGTAATCTCTTGTGATCAGGATCCTCACTCCTCATAGACTGTAATCTCTTGTGATCAGGGTCCTCACTCCTCATAGACTGTAATCTCTTGTGATCAGGGTCCTCACTCCTCATAGACTGTAATCTCTTGTGATCAGGATGCTCATAGACTGTAATCTCTTGTGATCAGGATCCTCACTCCTCATAGACTGTAATCTCTTGTGATCAGGATCCTCACTCCTCATAGACTGTAATCTCTTGTGATCAGGATCCTCACTCCTCATAGACTGTAATCTCTTGTGATCAGGATCCTCACTCCTCAGACTGTAATCTCTTGTGATCAGGATCCTCACTCCTCATAGACTGTAATCTCATGTGATCAGGACCCTCACTCCTCATAGACTGTTATCTCTTGTGATCAGGATCCTCACTCCTCATAGACTGTAATCTCTTGTGATCAGGGCCCTCACTCCTCATAGACTGTAATCTTTTGTGATCAGGATCCTCACTCCTCATAGACTGTAATCTCTTGTGATCAGGATCCTCACTCCTCATAGACTGTAATCTCTTGTGATCAGGACCCTCAGTCCTCATAGACTGTAATCTCTTGTGATCAGGATCCTCACTCCTCATAGACTGTAATCTCTTGTGATCAGGATCCTCACTCCTCAGACTGTAATCTCTTGTGATCAGGACCCTCACTCCTCATAGACTGTAATCTCTTGTGATCCAGGACCCTCACTCCTCATAGACTGTAATCTCTTGTGATCAGGACCCTCACTCCTCATAGACTGTAAGCTCTTGTGATCAGGGTCCTCACTCCTCATAGACTGTAATCTCTTGTGATCAGGATCCTCACTCCTCATATACTGTAATCTCTTGTGATCAGGACCCTCACTCCTCATAGACTGTAATCTCTTGTGATCAGGATCCTCACTCCTCATAGACTGTAACCTCTTGTGATCAGGATCCTCACTCCTCATAGACTGTAATCTCTTGTGATCAGGACCCTCACTCCTCATAGACTGTAATCTCTTGTGATCAGGATCCTCACTCCTCATAGACTGTAATCTCTTATGATCAGGATCCTCACTCCTCATAGACTGTAATCTCCTGTGATCAGGATCCTCACTCCTCATAGACTGTAATCTCTTGTGATCAGGATCCTCACTCCTTATAGACTGTAATCTCTTGTGATCAGGGCCCTCACTCCTCATAGACTGTAATCTTTTGTGATCAGGATCCTCACTCCTCATAGACTGTAATCTCTTGTGATCAGGACCCTCACTCCTCATAGACTGTAATCTCTTGTGATCAGGACCCTCACTCCTCATAGACTGTAATCTCTTGTGATCAGGACCCTCACTCCTCATAGACTGTAATCTCTTGTGATCAGGGTCCTCACTCCTCATAGACTGTAATCTCTTGTGATCAGGGTCCTCACTCCTCATAGATTGTAATCTCTTGTGATCAGGACCCTCACTCCTCATAGACTGTAATCTTTTGTGATCAGGATCCTCACTCCTCATAGACTGTAATCTCTTGTGATCAGGGTCCTCACTCCTCATAGACTGTAATCTCTTGTGATCAGGATCCTCACTCCTCATAGACTGTAATCTCTTGTGATCAGGATCCTCACTCCTCATAGACTGTAATCTCTTGTGATCAGTGTCCTCACTCCTCATAGACTGTAATCTCTTGTGATCAGGATCCTCACTCCCCATAGACTGTAATCTCTTGTGATCAGGATCCTCACTCCTCATAGACTGTAATCTCTTGTGATCAGGATCCTCACTCCTCATAGACTGTAATCTCTTGTGATCAGGACCATCACTCCTCATAGACTGTAATCTCTTGTGATCAGGATCCTCACTCCTCATAGACTGTAATCTCTTCTGATCAGGGTCCTCACTCCTCATAGACTGTAATCTCTTGTGATCAGGATCCTCACTCCTCATAGACTGTAATCTCTTCTGATCAGGGTCCTCACTCCTCATAGACTGTAATCTCTTGTGATCAGGGTCCTCACTTCTCATAGACTGTAATCTCTTGTGATCAGGATCCTCACTCCTCATAGACTGTAACCTCTTGTGATCAGGATCCTCACTCCTCATAGACTGTAATCTCTTGTGATCAGGACCCTCACTCCTCATAGACTGTAATCTCTTGTGATCAGGATCCTCACTCCTCATAGACTGTAATCTCTTATGATCAGGATCCTCACTCCTCATAGACTGTAATCTCCTGTGATCAGGATCCTCACTCCTCATAGACTGTAATCTCTTGTGATCAGGATCCTCACTCCTTATAGACTGTAATCTCTTGTGATCAGGGCCCTCACTCCTCATAGACTGTAATCTTTTGTGATCAGGATCCTCACTCCTCATAGACTGTAATCTCTTGTGATCAGGACCCTCACTCCTCATAGACTGTAATCTCTTGTGATCAGGACCCTCACTCCTCATAGACTGTAATCTCTTGTGATCAGGACCCTCACTCCTCATAGACTGTAATCTCTTGTGATCAGGGTCCTCACTCCTCATAGACTGTAATCTCTTGTGATCAGGGTCCTCACTCCTCATAGATTGTAATCTCTTGTGATCAGGACCCTCACTCCTCATAGACTGTAATCTTTTGTGATCAGGATCCTCACTCCTCATAGACTGTAATCTCTTGTGATCAGGATCCTCACTCCTCATAGACTGTAATCTCTTGTGATCAGGATCCTCACTCCTCATAGACTGTAATCTCTTGTGATCAGGGTCCTCACTCCTCATAGACTGTAATCTCTTGTGATCAGTGTCCTCACTCCCCATAGACTGTAATCTCTTGTGATCAGGATCCTCACTCCCCATAGACTGTAATCTCTTGTGATCAGGATCCTCACTCCTCATAGACTGTAATCTCTTGTGATCAGGATCCTCACTCCTCATAGACTGTAATCTCTTGTGATCAGGACCATCACTCCTCATAGACTGTAATCTCTTGTGATCAGGATCCTCACTCCTCATAGACTGTAATCTCTTCTGATCAGGGTCCTCACTCCTCATAGACTGTAATCTCTTGTGATCAGGATCCTCACTCCTCATAGACTGTAATCTCTTGTGATCAGGATCCTCACTCCTCATAGACTGTAATCTCTTGTGATCAGTGTCCTCACTCCTCATAGACTGTAATCTCTTGTGATCAGGATTCTCACTCCTCATAGACTGTTATCCCTTGTGATCAGTGTCCTCACTCCTCATAGACTGTAATCTCTTGTGATCAGGATCCTCACTCCTCATAGACTGTAATCTCTTGTGATCAGGATCCTCACTCCTCATAGACTGTAATCTCTTGTGATCAGGGCCCTCACTCCTCATAGACTGTAATCTTTTGTGATCAGGATCCTCACTCCTCATAGACTGTAATCTCTTGTGATCAGGGCCCTCACTCCTCATAGACTGTAATCTTTTGTGATCAGGATCCTCACTCCTCATAGACTGTAATCTCTTGTGATCAGGATCCTCACTCCTCATAGACTGTAATCTCTTGTGATCAGGACCCTCAGTCCTCATAGACTGTAATCTCTTGTGATCAGGACTCTCACTCCTCATAGACTGTAATCTCTTGTGATCAGGACCCTCACTCCTCATAGACTGTAATCTCTTGTGATCAGGATCCTCACTCCTCAGACTGTAATCTCTTGTGATCAGGACCCTCACTCCTCATAGACTGTAATCTCTTGTGATCAGGACCCTCACTCCTCATAGACTGTAATCTCTTGTGATCAGGACCCTCACTCCTCATAGACTGTAAGCTCTTGTGATCAGGGTCCTCACTCCTCATATACTGTAATCTCTTGTGATCAGGATCCTCACTCCTCATAGACTGTAATCTCTTGTGATCAGGACCCTCACTCCTCATAGACTGTAATCTCTTGTGATCAGGATCCTCACTCCTCATAGACTGTAACCTCTTGTGATCAGGATCCTCACTCCTCATAGACTGTAATCTCTTGTGATCAGGACCCTCACTCCTCATAGACTGTAATCTCTTGTGATCAGGATCCTCACTCCCCATAGACTGTAATCTCTTGTGATCAGGATCCTCACTCCTCATAGACTGTAATCTCCTGTGATCAGGATCCTCACTCCTCATAGACTGTAATCTCTTGTGATCAGGATCCTCACTCCTTATAGACTGTAATCTCTTGTGATCAGGGCCCTCACTCCTCATAGACTGTAATCTTTTGTGATCAGGATCCTCACTCCTCATAGACTGTAATCTCTTGTGATCAGGATCCTCACTCCTCATAGACTGTAATCTCTTGTGATCAGGACCCTCACTCCTCATAGACTGTAATCTCTTGTGATCAGGACCCTCACTCCTCATAGACTGTAATCTCTTGTGATCAGGGTCCTCACTCCTCATAGACTGTAATCTCTTGTGATCAGGGTCCTCACTCCTCATAGATTGTAATCTCTTGTGATCAGGACCCTCACTCCTCATAGACTGTAATCTTTTGTGATCAGGATCCTCACTCCTCATAGACTGTAATCTCTTGTGATCAGGATCCTCACTCCTCATAGACTGTAATCTCTTGTGATCAGGATCCTCACTCCTCATAGACTGTAATCTCTTGTGATCAGTGTCCTCACTCCTCATAGACTGTAATCTCTTGTGATCAGGATCCTCACTCCCCATAGACTGTAATCTCTTGTGATCAGGATCCTCACTCCTCATAGACTGTAATCTCTTGTGATCAGGATCCTCACTCCTCATAGACTGTAATCTCTTGTGATCAGGATCCTCACTCCTCAGACTGTAATCTCTTGTGATCAGGATCCTCACTCCTCATATACTGTAATCTCTTGTGATCAGGACCCTCACTCCTCATAGACTGTAATCTCTTGTGATCAGGGTCCTCACTCCTCATAGACTGTAATCTCTTGTGATCAGGACCCTCACTCCTCATAGACTGTAATCTCTTGTGATCAGGATCCTCACTCCTCATATACTGTAATCTCTTGTGATCAGGACCCTCACTCCTCATAGACTGTAATCTCTTGTGATCAGGACCCTCACTCCTCATAGACTGTAATCTCTTGTGATCAGGATCCTCACTCCTCATAGACTGTAATCTTTTGTGATCAGGATCCTCACTCCTCATAGACTGTAATCTCTTGTGATCAGGATCCTCACTCCTCATAGACTGTAATCTCTTGTGATCAGGGTCCTCACTCCTCATAGATTGTAATCTCTTGTGATCAGGGTCCTCACTCCTCATAGACTGTAATCTCTTGTGATCAGGACCCTCACTCCTCATAGACTGTAATCTCTTGTGATCAGGATCCTCACTCCTCATAGACTGTAATCTCTTGTGATCAGGACCCTCACTCCTCATAGACTGTAATCTCTTGTGATCAGGGTCCTCACTCCTCATAGACTGTAATCTCTTGTGATCAGGATCCTCACTCCTCATAGACTGTAATCTCTTGTGATCCGGACCCTCACTCCTCATAGAGTGTAATCTCTTGTGATCAGGATCCTCACTCCTCATAGACTGTAATCTCTTGTGATCAGGATCCTCACTCCTCATAGACTGTAATCTCTTGTGATCAGGGTCCTCACTCCTCATAGACTGTAATCTCTTGTGATCAGGATCCTCACTCCTCATAGACTGTAATCTCTTGTGATCAGGACCCCCACTCCTCAGACTGTAATCTCTTGTGATCAGGACCCTCACTCCTCATAGACTGTAATCTCTTGTGATCAGGACCCTCACTCCTCATAGACTGTAATCTCTTCTGATCAGGGTCCTCACTCCTCATAGACTGTAATCTCTTGCGATCAGGATCCTCACTCCTCATAGACTGTAATCTCTTGCGATCAGGACCCTCACTCCTCATAGACTGTAATCTCTTGTGATCAGGATCCTCACTCCTCATAGACTGTAATCTCTTGTGATCAGGATCCTCACTCCTCATATACTGTAATCTCTTGTGATCAGGACCCTCACTCCTCATAGACTGTAATCTCTTGTGATCAGGGTCCTCACTCCTCATAGATTGTAATCTCTTGTGATCAGGACCCTCACTCCTCATAGACTGTAATCTCTTGTGATCAGGATCCTCACTCCTCATAGACTGTAATCTTTTGTGATCAGGATCCTCACTCCTCATAGACTGTAATCTCTTGTGATCAGGATCCTCACTCCTCATAGACTGTAATCTCTTGTGATCAGGATCCTCACTCCTCATAGACTGTAATCTCTTGTGATCAGGATCCTCACTCCTCATAGACTGTAATCTCTTGCGATCAGGACCCTCACTCCTCATAGACTGTAATCTCTTGTGATCAGGACCCTCACTCCTCATAGACTGTAATCTTTTGTGATCAGGATCCTCACTCCTCATAGACTGTAATCTCTTGTGATCAGGACCCTCACTCCTCATAGACTGTAATCTCTTGTGATCAGGACCCTCACTCCTCATAGACTGTAATCTCTTGTGATCAGGATCCTCACTCCTCATAGACTGTAATCTCTTGTGATCAGGACCCTCACTCCTCATAGACTGTAATCTCTTGTGATCGGGATCCTCACTCCTCATAGACTGTAATCTCTTGTGATCAGGACCCTCACTCCCCATAGACTGTAATCTCTTGTGATCAGGATCCTCACTCCTCATAGACTGTAATCTCTTGTGATCAGGATCCTCACTCCTCATAGACTGTAATCTCTTGTGATCAGGACCCTCACTCCTCATAGACTGTAATCTTTTGTGATCAGGATCCTCACTCCTCATAGACTGTAATCTCTTGTGATCAGGATCCTCACTCCTCATATACTGTAATCTCTTGTGATCAGGACCCTCACTCCTCATAGACTGTAATCTCTTGTGATCAGGGTCCTCACTCCTCATAGATTGTAATCTCTTGTGATCAGGACCCTCACTCCTCATAGACTGTAATCTTTTGTGATCAGGATCCTCACTCCTCATAGACTGTAATCTCTTGTGATCAGGATCCTCACTCCTCATAGACTGTAATCTCTTGCGATCAGGACCCTCACTCCTCATAGACTGTAATCTCTTGTGATCAGGACCCTCACTCCTCATAGACTGTAATCTTTTGTGATCAGGATCCTCACTCCTCATAGACTGTAATCTCTTGTGATCAGGATCCTCACTCCTCATAGACTGTAATCTCTTGTGATCAGGATCCTCACTCCTCATAGACTGTAATCTCTTGTGATCAGGGTCCTCACTCCTCATAGATTGTAATCTCTTGTGATCAGGGTCCTCACTCCTCATAGACTGTAATCTCTTGTGATCAGGACCCTCACTCCTCATAGACTGTAATCTCTTGTGATCAGGATCCTCACTCCTCATAGACTGTAATCTCTTGTGATCAGGACCCTCACTCCTCATAGACTGTAATCTCTTGTGATCAGGGTCCTCACTCCTCATAGACTGTAATCTCTTGTGATCAGGATCCTCACTCCTCATAGACTGTAATCTCTTGTGATCCGGACCCTCACTCCTCATAGACTGTAATCTCTTGTGATCAGGATCATCACTCCTCATAGACTGTAATCTCTTGTGATCAGGATCCTCACTCCTCATAGACTGTAATCTCGTGATCAGGATCCTCACTCCTCATAGACTGTAATCCCTTGTGATCAGGACCCTAACTCCTCATAGACTGTAATCTCTTGTGATCAGGGCCCTCACTCCTCATAGACTGTAATCTCTTGTGATCAGGATCCTCACTCCTCATAGACTGTAATCTCTTGTGATCAGGATCCTCACTCCTCATAGACTGTAATCTCTTGTGATCAGGATCCTCATAGACTGTAATCTCTTGTGATCAGGATCCTCACTCCTCATAGACTGTAATCTCTTGTGATCAGAATCCTCACTCCTCATAGACTGTAATCTCTTGGGATCAGGGTCCTCACTCCTCATAGACTGTAATCTCTTGTGATCAGGACCCTCACTCCTCATAGACTGTAATCTCTTGTGATCAGGGTCCTCACTCCTCATAGACTGTAATCTCTTGTGATCAGGACCCTCACTCCTCATAGACTGTAATCTCTTGTGATCAGGACCCTCACTCCTCATAGACTGTAATCTCTTGGGATCAGGACCCTCACTCCTCATAGACTGTAATCTCTTGTGATCAGGATCCTCACTCCTCATAGACTGTAATCTCTTGTGATCAGGGTCCTCACTCCTCATAGACTGTAATCTCTTGTGATCAGGACCCTCACTCCTCATAGACTGTAATCTCTTGTGATCAGGACCCTCACTCTTCATAGACTGTAATCTCTTGTGATCAGGGTCCTCACTCCTCATAGACTGTAATCTCTTGTGATCAGGACCCTCACTCCTCATAGACTGTAATCTCTTGGGATCAGGGTCCTCACTCCTCATAGACTGTAATCTCTTGTGATCAGGATCCTCACTCCTCATAGACTGTAATCTCTTGTGATCAGGACCCTCACTCCTCATAGACTGTAATCTCTTGTGATCAGGACCCTCACTCTTCATAGACTGTAATCTCTTGTGATCAGGGTCCTCACTCCTCATAGACTGTAATCTCTTGTGATCAGGACCCTCACTCCTCATAGACTGTAATCTCTTGTGATCAGGGTCCTCACTCCTCATAGACTAATCTCTTGTGATCAGGATCCTCACTCCTCATAGACTGTAATCTCTTGTGATCAGGGTCCTCACTCCTCATAGACTAATCTCTTGTGATCAGGACCCTCACTCCTCATAGACTGTAATCTCTTGTGATCAGGATCCTCACTCCTCATAGACTGTAATCTCTTGTGATCAGGACCCTCACTCCTCATAGACTGTAATCTCTTGTGATCAGGATCCTCACTCCTCATAGACTGTAATCTCTTGTGATCAGGACCCTCACTCCTCATAGACTAATCTCTTGTGATCAGGACCCTCACTCCCCATAGACTGTAATCTCTTGTGATCAGGATCCTCACTCCCCATAGACTGTAATCTCTTGTGATCAGGACCCTCACTCCTCATAGACTGTAATCTCTTGTGATCAGGATCCTCACTCCTCATAGACTGTAATCTCTTGTGATCAGGACCCTCACTCCTCATAGACTGTAATCTCTTGTGATCAGGGTCCTCACTCCTCATAGACTGTAATCTCTTGTGATCAGGACCCTCACTCCTCATAGACTGTAATCTCTTGTGATCAGGACCCTCACTCCTCATAGACTGTAATCTCTTGTGATCAGGACCCTCACTCCTCATATACTGTAATCTCTTGTGATCAGGGTCCTCACTCCTCATAGACTGTAATCTCTTGTGATCAGTATCCTCACTCCTCATAGACTGTAATCTCTTGTGATCAGGACCCTCACTCCTCATAGACTGTAATCTCTTGTGATCAGGGTCCTCACTCCTCATAGACTGTAATCTCTTGTGATCAGGACCCTCACTCCTCATAGACTGTAATCTCTTGTGATCAGGACCCTCACTCCTCATAGACTGTAATCTCTTGTGATCAGGATCCTCACTCCTCATAGACTGTAATCTCTTGTGATCAGGATCCTCACTCCTCATAGACTGTAATCTCTTGTGATCAGGACCCTCACTCCTCATAGACTGTAATCTCTTGTGATCAGGATCCTCACTCCTCATAGACTGTAATCTCTTGTGATCAGGGTCCTCACTCCTCATAGACTGTAATCTCTTGTGATCAGGACCCTCACTCCTCATAGACTGTAATCTCTTGTGATCAGGACCCTCACTCTTCATAGACTGTAATCTCTTGTGATCAGGGTCCTCACTCCTCATAGACTGTAATCTCTTGTGATCAGGACCCTCACTCCTCATAGACTGTAATCTCTTGTGATCAGGACCCTCACTCTTCATAGACTGTAATCTCTTGTGATCAGGGTCCTCACTCCTCATAGACTGTAATCTCTTGTGATCAGGACCCTCACTCCTCATAGACTGTAATCTCTTGGGATCAGGGTCCTCACTCCTCATAGACTGTAATCTCTTGTGATCAGGATCCTCACTCCTCATAGACTGTAATCTCTTGTGATCAGGACCCTCACTCCTCATAGACTGTAATCTCTTGTGATCAGGACCCTCACTCTTCATAGACTGTAATCTCTTGTGATCAGGACCCTCACTCCTCATAGACTGTAATCTCTTGTGATCAGGACCCTCACTCCTCATAGACTGTAATCTCTTGTGATCAGGGTCCTCACTCCTCATAGACTAATCTCTTGTGATCAGGATCCTCACTCCTCATAGACTGTAATCTCTTGTGATCAGGACCCTCACTCCTCATAGACTGTAATCTCTTGTGATCAGGGTCCTCACTCCTCATAGACTAATCTCTTGTGATCAGGACCCTCACTCCCCATAGACTGTAATCTCTTGTGATCAGGATCCTCACTCCCCATAGACTGTAATCTCTTGTGATCAGGACCCTCACTCCTCATAGACTGTAATCTCTTGTGATCAGGATCCTCACTCCTCATAGACTGTAATCTCTTGTGATCAGGACCCTCACTCCTCATAGACTGTAATCTCTTGTGATCAGGGTCCTCACTCCTCATAGACTGTAATCTCTTGTGATCAGGACCCTCACTCCTCATAGACTGTAATCTCTTGTGATCAGGACCCTCACTCCTCATAGACTGTAATCTCTTGTGATCAGGACCCTCACTCCTCAGACTGTAATCTCTTGTGATCAGTATCCTCACTCCTCATAGACTGTAATCTCTTGTGATCAGGACCCTCACTCCTCATATACTGTAATCTCTTGTGATCAGGGTCCTCACTCCTCATAGACTGTAATCTCTTGTGATCAGTATCCTCACTCCTCATAGACTGTAATCTCTTGTGATCAGGATCCTCACTCCTCATAGACTGTAATCTCTTGTGATCAGTATCCTCACTCCTCATAGACTGTAATCTCTTGTGATCAGGATCCTCACTCCTCATAGACTGTAATCTCTTGTGATCAGGATCCTCACTCCTCATAGACTGTAATCTCTTGTGATCAGGACCCTCACTCCTCATAGACTGTAATCTCTTGTGATCAGGACCCTCACTCCTCATAGACTGTAATCTCTTGTGATTAGGATCCTCACTCCTCATAGACTGTAATCTCTTGTGATCAGGTCCCTCACTCCTCATAGACTGTAATCTCTTGTGATCAGGACCCTCACTCCTCATACACTGTAATCTCTTGTGATCAGGACTCTCACTCCTCATAGACTGTAATCTCTTGTGATCAGGTCCCTCACTCCTCATAGACTGTAATCTCTTGTGATCAGGACCCTCACTCCTCATAGACTGTAATCTCTTGTGATCAGGACCCTCACTCCTCATAGACTGTAATCTCTTGTGATCAGGATTCTTACTCCTCATAGACTGTAATCTCTTGTGATCAGGATCCTCACTCCTCATAGACTGTAATCTCTTGTGATCAGGATCCTCACTCCTCATAGACTGTAATCTCTTGTGATCAGGTCCCTCACTCCCCATAGACTGTAATCTCTTGTGATCACGGTCCTCACTCCTCATAGACTGTAATCTCTTGTGATCAGGACCCTCACTCCTCATAGACTGTAATCTCTTGTGATCAGGACCCTCACTCCTCATAGACTGTAATCTCTTGTGATCAGGGTCCTCACTCCTCATAGACTGTAATCTCTTGTGATCAGGACCCTCACTCCTCATAGACTGTAATCTCTTGTGATCAGGATCCTCATAGACTGTAATCTCTTGTGATCGGGATCCTCACTCCTCATAGACTGTAATCTCTTGTGATCAGGACCCTCACTCCTCATAGACTGTAATCTCTTGTGATCAGGATCCTCACTCCTCATAGACTGTAATCTCTTGTGATCAGGATCCTCACTCCTCATAGACTGTAATCTCTTGTGATCAGGATCCTCACTCCTCATAGACTGTAATCTCTTGTGATCAGGACCCTCATAGACTGTAATCTCTTGTGATCAGGATCCTCATAGATGTTACGCCTAGCGCTCCGGGTCCCCGCTCCTCCCCGGAGCGCTCACGGCGTCTATCTCCCCGCAGCGCCCCGGTCAGTCCCGCTGACCGGGAGCGCTGCACTGTCATGGCCGTCGGGGATGCGATTTGCACAGCGGGACGCGCCCGCTCGCGAATCGCATCCCAGGTCACTTACCCGTCCCGGTCCCCTGCTGTCATGTGCTGGCGCGCGCGGCTCCGCTCTCTAGGGCGCGCTCGCGCCAGCTCTCTGAGACTTAAAGGGCCAGTGCACCAATGATTGGTGCCTGGCCCAATTAGCTTAATTGGCTTCCACCTGCTCCCTGGCTATATCTGATCTCCTCCCATGCACTCCCTTGCCGGATCTTGTTGCCTTGTGCCAGTGAAAGCGTTTAGTGTGTCCAAAGCCTGTGTTACCTGAACTTCTGCTATCCATCCTGACTACGAACCTTGCCTCCTGCCCCCGACCTTCTGCTACGTCTGACCTTGCTTCTGTCTACTCCCTTGTACCGCGCCTATCTTCAGCAGTCAGAGAGGTTGAGCCGTTGCTAGTGGATACGACCTGGTCACTACCGCCGCAGCAAGACCATCCCGCTTTGCGGCGGGCTCTGGTGAAAACCAGTAGTGACTTAGAACCGGTCCACTATCACGGTCCACGCCAATCCCTCTCTGGCACAGAGGATCCACCTCCTGCCAGCCGGCATCGTGACAATAGACTGTAATCTCTTGTGATCAGGATCCTCATAGACTGTAATCTCTTGTGATCAGGATCCTCACTCCTCATAGACTGTAATCTCTTGTGATCAGGACCCTCACTCCTCATAGACTGTAATCTCTTGTGATCAGGACCCTCACTCCTCATAGACTGTAATCTCTTGTGATCAGGACCCTCACTCCTCATAGACTGTAATCTCTTGTGTTCAGGACCCTCACTCCTCATAGACTGTAATCTCTTGTGATCAGGACCCTCACTCCTCAGACTGTAATCTCTTGTGATCAGGACCCTCACTCCTCATAGACTGTAATCTCTTGTGATCAGGACCCTCACTCCTCATAGACTGTAATCTCTTGTGATCAGGATCCTCACTCCTCATAGACTGTAATCTCTTGTGATCAGGATCCTCACTCCTCATAGACTGTAATCTCTTGTGATCAGGATCCTCACTCCTCATAGACTGTAATCTCTTGTGATCAGGACCCTCACTCCTCATAGACTGTAATCTCTTGTGATCAGGACCCTCACTCCTCATAGACTGTAATCTCTTGTGATCAGGGTCCTCACTCCCCATAGACTGTAATCTCTTGTGATCAGGACCCTCACTCCTCATAGACTGTAATCTCTTGTGATCAGGATCCTCACTCCTCATAGACTGTAATCTTTTGTGATCAGGATCCTCACTCCTCATAGACTGTAATCTCTTGTGATCAGGACCCTCACTCCTCATAGACTGTAATCTCTTGTGATCAGGACCCTCACTCCTCATAGACTGTAATCTCTTGTGATCAGGGTCATCACTCCTCATAGACTGTAATCTTTTGTGATCAGGATCCTCACTCCTCATAGACTGTAATCTCTTGTGATCAGGATCCTCACTCCTCATAGACTGTAATCTCTTGTGATCAGGATCCTCACTCCTCATAGACTGTAATCTCTTGTGATCAGGACCCTCACTCCTCATAGACTGTAAGCTCTTGTGATCAGGACCCTCACTCCTCATAGACTGTAATCTCTTGTGATCAGGACCCTCACTCCTCATAGACTGTAATCTCTTGTGATCAGGATCCTCACTCCTCATAGACTGTAATCTTTTGTGATCAGGATCCTCACTCCTCATAGACTGTAATCTCTTGTGATCAGGACCCTCACTCCTCATAGACTGTAATCTCTTGTGATCAGGACCCTCACTCCTCATAGACTGTAATCTCTTGTGATCAGGATCCTCACTCCTCATAGACTGTAATCTCTTGTCATCAGGGTCCTCACTCCTCATAGACTGTAATCTCTTGTGATCAGGATCCTCACTCCTCATAGACTGTAATCTCTTGTGATCAGGATCCTCACTCCTCAGACTGTAATCTCTTGTGAACAGGATCCTCACTCCTCATAGACTGTAATCTCTTGTGATCAGGACCCTCACTCCTCATAGACTGTAATCTCTTGTGATCAGGACCCTCACTCCTCATAGACTGTAATCTCTTGTGATCAGGGTCCTCACTCCTCATAGACTGTAATCTCTTGTGATCAGGATCCTCACTCCTCATAGACTGTAATCTCTTGTGATCAGGATCCTCACTCCTCATAGACTGTAATCTCTTGTGATCAGGACCCTCACTCCTCATAGACTGTAATCTCTTGTGATCAGGATCCTCACTCCTCATAGACTGTAATCTCTTGTGATCAGGACCCTCACTCCTCATAGACTGTAATCTCTTGTGATCAGGACCCTCACTCCTCATAGACTGTAATCTCTTGTGATCAGGATCATCACTCCTCATAGACTGTAATCTCTTGTGATCAGGATCCTCACTCCTCATAGACTGTAATCTCTTGTGATCAGGACCCTCACTCCTCATAGACTGTAATCTCTTGTGATCAGGACCCTCACTCCTCATAGACTGTAATCTCTTGTGATCAGGATCCTCACTCCTCATAGACTGTAATCTCTTGTGATCAGGACCCTCACTCCTCATAGACTGTAATCTCTTGTGATCAGGACCCTCACTCCTCATAGACTGTAATCTCTTGTGATCAGGATCCTCACTCCTCATAGACTGTAATCTCTTGTGATCAGGATCCTCACTCCTCATAGACTAATATCTTGTGATCAGGACCCTCACTCCTCATAGACTAATCTCTTGTGATCAGGGTCCTCACTCCTCATAGACTGTAATCTCTTGTGATCAGGATACTCACTCCTCATAGACTGTAATCTCTTGTGATCAGGGTCCTCACTCCTCATAGACTGTAATCTCTTGTGATCAGGACCCTCACTCCTCATAGACTGTAATCTCTTGTGATCAGTATCCTCACTCCTCATAGACTGTAATCTCTTGTGATCAGGACCCTCACTCCTCATAGACTGTAATCTCTTGTGATCAGGATCCTCACTCCTCATAGACTGTAATCTCTTGTGATCAGGACCCTCACTCCTCATAGACTGTAATCTCTTGTGATCAGGACCCTCACTCCTCATAGACTGTAATCTCTTGTGATCAGGATCCTCACTGCTCATAGACTGTAATCTCTTGTGATCAGGACCCTCACTCCTCATATACTGTAATCTCTTGTGATCAGGATCCTCACTCCTCATAGACTGTAATCTCTTGTGATCAGGATCCTCACTCCTCATAGACTGTAATCTCTTGTGATCAGGACCCTCACTCCTCATAGACTAATCTCTTGTGATCAGGGTCCTCACTCCTCATAGACTGTAATCTCTTGTGATCAGGATACTCACTCCTCATAGACTGTAATATCTTGTGATCAGGATCCTCACTCCTCATAGACTGTAATCTATTGTGATCAGGACCCTCACTCCTCATAGACTGTAATCTCTTGTGATCAGGGTCCTCACTCCTCATAGACTGTAATCTCTTGTGATCAGGATCCTCACTCCTCATAGACTGTAATCTCTTGTGATCAGGACCCTCATAGACTGTAATCTCTTGTGATCGGGGTCCTCACTCCTCATATACTGTAATCTCTTGTGATCAGGGTCCTCACTCCTCATATACTGTAATCTCTTGTGATCAGGATCCTCACTCCTCATAGACTGTAATCTCTTGTGATCAGGACCCTCACTCCTCATAGACTGTAATCTCTTGTGATCAGGACCCTCACTCCTCATATACTGTAAGCTCTTGTGATCAGGGTCCTCACTCCTCATAGACTGTAATCTCTTGTGATCAGGACCCTCACTCCTCATAGACTGTAATATCTTGTGATCAGGGTCCTCACTCCTCATAGACTGTAAGCTCTTGTGATCAGGGTCCTCACTCCTCATAGACTGTAAGCTCTTGTGATCAGGATCCTCACTCCTCATAGACTGTAATCTCTTGTGATCAGGGTCCTCACTCCTCATAGACTGTAATCTCTTGTGATCAGGGTCCTCACTCCTCATAGACTGTAATCTCTTGTGATCAGGACCCTCACTCCTCATAGACTGTAATCTCTTGTGATCAGGATCCTCACTCCTCATATACTGTAATCTCTTGTGATCAGGACCCTCACTCCTCATGTTTCAATATATAGTGAGTAATAATATTATGTCTCATTCTTGTCTTTATTTGTATGTCCAAAACTGTAAAGTGCAGCAGAATCGGTTTGCACTACATAATAAATATTATTATTAGTTATTGTTGTTATTATTATTATTAATTTACCGCTGCTGTTTTTAGCCCCCTGATTACTTTTTTTTAAACACATCACTTGTTCTTTAACACCTTCTCACAGCAATTTTTTTCCTTTTGCATTCTATAAAACTAAATTTGGCCAAATACGCCAGTAGCAGTGTGTGCACCATACTATCTAAAGCAGTGTTTCCCAATCGGGGTGCCTCCAGATGTTGCAAAATTACAACTCCCAGCATGCCTGGACAGCCTTTGGCTGTCCAGGCATGCTGGGAGTCGTAGTTTTGCAACACCTTGAGGCACCCTGGTTTGGAAACACTGATCTAAGGGTGCGTTTACACGGAGTAAATGAAGAGTAATTCACGGTGAAACATTTTCAGGCGGAAATTTTTTATTTTTTTTTGCGCGAAATTCGTTTGCGCGCGGACATGGGAGAAAGAAGTGAAGGGTTTTTCAGCCATTTCCGCGCAAATTTCGCCTGAATTCCGCGCAAAAACAATGTCAGGCGGAATTACTTTTTACCATTGACTTCAATTGATTTCTGCTAGCGGATTCCGCTTGAAGAATGAACATGTTCTTTCTTCAAGCAGATATTCAATATTTCCTCTGCATAGGTTTTGATAAATTTTGTTTTTCCATTGACATAATAGGCTTTACGTCCTAATGATTTAGGAAATATCCAGCTTATTAAGTTTTTTGTTATGTTTTACTACGTGGTGTGGCTGCTGACTGTGTGTATGGAGTGAAAGACCAAGAATAACCATTTACAAACAGCTGTGTCTTACTCTAGCAGATTTACATTTTACAAGCAGCTTTGTCCTCCACTAGCAGATTAACCCTTTACAAGCAGCTATGTCCTCTTCTAGCCGAAAAATGCCTTACAAGTAACTGTATCTTCCTCCTCTCACCTGAGAAGGGTGCAAAAATTGTGAAGCTAGCTGTATGCGAGTGTCATTTGCGGATAGAATCCAGCACCTGCTGTGTACGGAAGATAATCAGCTCTTAAATTTCTCCATACCACTAGATTAGACAGAAATATACATCAAAATTATACAGTAACTGTATTACAAAATATTTAATTTTTAATGTACAAAATTATGTCTATAGAAACATAAACATGTATTCACAATGACTGAGTGCAGTACAGAGGCGTACAGAAACCCCCTCACGCAGCCCCTCTGCGCTGCATAGTTCCCTCACAGCTCTGCATTGTATACAAACACACACAGCTCTGCACTATACATAAACACACACAGCTCTGCACTATACATAAACACACACAGCTCTGCACTATATATAAACACACACAGCTCTGCACTATACATAAACACACACAGCTCTGCACTATACATAAACACACACAGCTCTGCACTATACATAAACACATACAGCTCTGCACTATACATAAACACATACAGCTCTGCACTATACATAAACATACACAGCTCTGCACTATACATAAACACACACAGCTCTGCATTATACATAAACACACACAGCTCTGCATTATACATAAACACACACAGCTCTGCACTATACATAAACACACACAGCTCTGCATTATACATAAACACAGACAGCTCTGAACTATACATAAACACAGACAGCTCTGCACTATACATAAACACACACAGCTCTGCACTATACATAAACACACACAGCTCTGCAGTATACATAAACACACACAGCTCTGCAGTATACATAAACACACACAGCTCTGCACTATACATAAACACACACAGCTCTGTACTATACATAAACACACACAGCTCTGCACTATACATAAACACACACAGCTCTGCACTATACATAAACACACACAGCTCTGCATTATACATAAACACACACAGCTCTGCACTATACATAAACATACACAGCTCTGCACTATACATAAACACACACAGCTCTGCACTATACATAAACACAGACAGCTCTGCACTATACATAAACACACACAGCTCTGCATTATACATAAACACAATACCAAAAATAGGGCTGTGTGAATACAAATCAGCAACTGGTGTGTTACTACAAAAGATAAATTCCCATAAACACACCAGGACAATAGATCCAAGGCTTCCTCAGGAAGCCTTCACGGCGAAACGGCGTTGGGGTCTGGCGTGCTGCATAGGGGTATGTGTGTACCCTGGGTCTGATCCATCACTCTGCTGTGGTAATTTACCTTTTAGCTCACTAGCTGACACCGGTTTTGATGTGGTAGGCTCTGGTTCCTCTTTTCCTACCAACATCTGTAGGTGTTTCCTTTTGCCCAACTCAGTGACGGATCAGATGCCATTTTTAGGTCCTGCTTTTCTCCACTGTGTCACTTTATTTTATGTGCAATATTATCTGGCTGTTTACATATTGAAGTGTTTACATTGTTTATATCTACTATATGCTGCATTTTTTGCATAACTGAACTGTCAGGAGAGGACAGAGTGGGGCTGGAGACTGAGCTGTCAGGAGAGGAGAGAGAGGGTCTGGAGACTTAGCTGTCAGGAAAGGAGAGAGAGGGGCTGGAGACTGAGCTATCAGGAGAGAAGAGAGAGGGGCTGGAGACTGAGCTGTCAGGAGAGGAGAGAGAGGGGCTGGAGACTAAGCTGTCAGGAGAGGAGAGAGAGGGGCTGGAGACTGAGCTGTCAGGAGAGGAGAGAGAGGGGCTGGAGACTAAGCTGTCAGGAGAGGAGAGAGAGGGGCTGGAGACTGAGCTGTCAGGATGGGAGAGAGAGGGGCTGGAGACTGAGCTGTCAGGATGGGAGAGAGAGGGGATGGAGACTGAGCTGTCAGGAGAGAAGAGAGAGGGCTGGAGACTGAGCTGTCAGGAGAGAAGAGAGAGAGCTGGAGACTGAGCTGTCAGGAGAGAAGAGAGAGGGGCTGGAGACTGAGCTGTCAGGAGAGGAGAGAGAGGGGCTGGAGACTGAGCTGTCAGGATGGAAGAGAGAGGGGCTGGAGACTGAGCTGTCAGGATGGGAGAGAGAGGGGATGGAGACTGAGCTGTCAGGATGGGAGAGAGAGGGGCTGGAGACTGAGCTGTCAGGAGAGAAGAGAGAGGGCTGGAGACTGAGCTGTCAGGAGAGAAGAGAGAGGGGCTGGAGACTGAGCTGTCAGGAGAGGAGAGAGGGGCTGGAGACTGAGCTGTCAGGATGGGAGAGAGAGGGGCTGGAGACTGAGCTGTCAGGATGGGAGAGAGAGGGGCTGGAGACTGAGCTGTCAGGAGAGAAGAGAGAGGGCTGGAGACTGAGCTGTCAGGAGAGAAGAGAGAGGGCTGGAGACTGAGCTGTCAGGAGAGGAGAGAGAGGGTCTGGAGACTGAGCTGTCAGGAGAGGAGAGAGAGAGGGGCTGGAGACTGAGCTGTCAGTAGAGGAGAGAGAGAGAGGGGCTGGAGACTGAGCTATCAGGAGAGGAAAGGTCTGGAGACTGAGCTGTCAGGAGAGAAGAGAGAGGGGCTGGAGACTGAGCGGTCAGGAGAGGAGAGAGAGGGGCTGGAGACTGAGCTGTCAGGAGAGAAGAGAGAGGGGCTGGAGACTGAGCTGTCAGGAGAGGAGAGAGAGGGGCTGGAGACTGAGCTGTCTGGAGAGGAGAGAGAGGGGCTGGAGACTGAGCTGTCAGGAGAGGAGAGAGAGGGGCTGGAGACTGAGCTGTCAGGAGAGGAGAGTGAGGGGCTGGAGACTGAGCTGTCAGGAGAGGAGAGAGAGGGGCTGGAGACTGAGCTGTCAGGAGAAGAGAGAGAGGGGCTGGAGACTGAGCCATTAGGCATTTTCCTTGATAGATTTCACTATGAACTGGACGGAGCAGACTGCAGCAAAAAACTGAGCAAAATGCAAGTACAATGAGATAATAAAAGCAAATACATTAAAGGGGTACTCCGGTGCTTAAACATCTTATCCCCTATCCAAAGGATAGGGGATAAGATGCCTGATCGCAGGACACCCGCCGCTGGGGACCCCCGTGATCTTGCACGCCGCACCCCGTTTGTAATCAGTCCCCGGAGCGTGTTCGCTCTGGGTCTGATTACGGGCGACCACTGGGCCAGCGGCGTGTGACCTCTCGTGATAGCTGTCACGCCCCCTCCCATAGGCTTGCATTGAGGGGCGGAGCGTGACATCACACGCCACCGGCCCAGTGGTCGCCCGTAATCAGACCTAGAGCGAACACGCTCCGGGGACTGATTACAAACGGGGTGCCGCGTGCAAGATCACGGGGGTCCCCAGCGGCGGGTGTCCTGCGATCGGGCATCTTATCCCCTATCCTTTGGATAGGGGATAAGATGTGTGTAAGCACCGGAGTGCCCCTTTAACAGGAGTCTATAGCCCTTAAAGGGGTACTCCAGTGGAAAACAATGTTTTGTTCTTTTTAATCAACTGCTGCTAGAAAGTTATACAGATTAATAAATTACTTCTATTAAAAAATCTTTTTTTTTTTTTTTTACACACTTAAAGGGGTACCCCGGGAAAACCATATTTCCTTTCTTAATCAAATGGTTCCAGAAAGTTAAACCGATCTGTAAATTACTTCTATATAAAAATCGTAATCCTTCCAGTACTTATCAGGTGCTGTATGCTCCACAGGAAGTTGTGTAGTTTTTTTTCCAGTCTGACCACAGTGCTCTCTGCTGACACCTCTGTCCAAGTCAGGAACTGTCCAGAGCAGGAGAGGTTTGCTATGGGGATTTGCTACAATTTCCGACACTAACAGAGGTGGCAGCAGAGAGCACTGTGGTCAGACTGGAAAAAACGACACAACTTCCTGTGGAGCATACAGCAGCTATTAAGTACTGGAAGGATTACGATTTTTATATAGAAGTCATTTACAGATAGGTTTAACTTTCTGGCACCATTTGATTCCCGGGGTACCCCTTTAAGTGTGTATAGTATCAGACGGTAAGGCTGGGTTCACACTGCGTAAAGTTTTAACAATACGCAATGATTTTTTTAGGAAACGCGCCCATAATATTTAAATTGTGGCTGCAAAAATAAATAACATTTGCGGTCGCATTTTGCGGGAACTTTACTCGTAAAGTAAAATAAAATAATCCTCGCTGCTGCCGCTGCCGCCAGTTTATTCATTCAGTTTCCATTAATCCTTTTATCGTTTTCTTCAATTTATTCAGGGATTATAATCCCCTGGAAACACAAAATAGTGGAGCCTGGCGCGGTATAAAACGTAAACACAGCCTCATATCTATAGGAGTCTGTGCAACAGGGTTTCCCAACCATTGTCCCTCCAGCAGTTGCAAAACTACAACTCCCAGCATGCCCGGACAGCCAAAGGCTGTCCGGGCATGCTGGGAGTTGTAGTTTTGCAACTGCTGGAGACACGCTGGTTGGGAAACACTATTATTTTCACTTTTTTTTATTTATTGCTTTAGTTTTACTGGGACCTGCTGCTGCAGAACCTCATTGACACATTTTTTTTTTTAACATCCTTAAAGGGGTTCTCCAACATAAGTAATTAAGTGTCATACAGTAATGGACCTGCTTCCCGAGGATCTGTGCTTTTGTTGGTGGTAAATGGCCGTGTCCTGTGTCCCCCATCATGCTGCTGGATTGTTTTTGGGAACTGGCTGCTTCCTGTTTCCGTGGCCTCCATCCTACTACAATCCCCAGGATCCTTTGTTCCAAGGTGATAGATGATTTATTCCCCTCCAACACATTGGGTCTTGTCTCGGACCTTTCCCAGCTTGCTGTGCGGCCCGGGACATAACATCACAAGTCAGGTGTTGAAAGGGGGCTTGTCTGTTGTGTGTCTGAAGCCGCCCCCTGATGATATTACAGACGCACATGTGGGTGTCCCACCCATTGCAACACAGCCATGCTCCCTTTGATCACATGACTTGCCCGACGTCACCTGACACACAAGCTGTGGATCTGTGTGATGATGAATGCGCATGTGCGTCCGTAATATCATCAGCAGGCGGCTTTACAAAAACAGATGGTGCAGCCAAGCCCCCTTTCAACACCTGACTTATGATGTTATGTCTCGGGCCGCATAGCAAGTTGGGAAAGGTCCGAGACAAGACTTATTTTGTAGGCTGCAGGAAATGAACTTCTGGGGGAAAAGAAAGACAAAGAAATTTGATACCAGCCACTAAGCACAGTTAAAGGGGTACTCCGGTGGAAAACATTTTTTTAAATCAACTGGTGCCAGAAAGTTAAACAGATTTGTAAATTACTTCTATTAAAAAAATCTTTATCCTTCCAGTACTTCATAGCAGCTGTATGCTACAGAGGAAATTCTTTTCTTTTTGAGTTTCTTTTTTGTCTTGTCCACAGTGCTCTCTGCTGACACCTCTGTCCGTGTCAGGAACTGTCCAGAGCAGCATAGATTTGCAATGGGCATTTTCTCCTGCTCCGGACAGTTCCTGACACGGACAGAGGTGTCAGCAGAGAGCACTGTGGACAAGACAAAAAAGAAACTCAAAAAGAAAAGAATTTCCTCTGTAGCATACAGCTGCTATGAAGTACTGGAAGGATAAAGATTTTTTTAATAGAAGTAATTTACAAATCTGTTTAACTTTTTGGAACCATTTCATAAAAATAAATAAAAATAAAAAAAAAGGTTTCCACCGGAGTACCCCTTTAAATGAAGTATATTAGTAACTGGACTAACTGTGCTGCCCCGTCTTATGATCAAAGCATCAAAAATCCCGGAATACCCCTTTAATTTTGAATTGTTTTCCAAATGTATTTATGTGCATTGTGCGTGCACTGAGGTACTAAAAGTTTAAAGGGTTAACATTATTGCATTTTGTGTCTACATATCAATGATGCTTTGGTCATATGATGCTCCTAGCCAATGATGAGTCCCGAAATCAGGAGAAGTCCCTGCACCTAAACCTGTTAGTAGGTAGTCTAGGCCTGTTTTTTTGCCAGAGTAAATTTTCCTATCTCGGCACTTGCTGAGAGTTGTAGTCCGCCAGCAAAGGGTGCTATTGCTAGGCCCCATGTCTTATACCTAGGTTCTATCCTGTCTACAAGCACGTCACTGTTCCTGGTCCTCTTCATGCTGTGAGGATGTAGTTCTACAAGATTCCCGTCACTAAGATGGAGATTTTTTTTTTTTATATCAACTGGCTCCCGAAAGTTAAACAGATTTGTAAATTACTTCTATTAAAAAATCTTAATCCTTCCAATAATTATCAGCTGCTGAAGTTGAGTTGTTCTTTTCTGTCTGACAACAGTGCTCTCTGCTGACATCTCTGCTTGTCTTGGGAACTGCCCAGAGTAGAAGAGGTTTGCTATGGGGATTTGCTTCTACTCTGGACAGTTCCCGAGACAGGTGTCATCAGGGAGCACTTAGAAAAGAACAACTCAACTTCAGCAGCTCATAAGTACTGAAAGGATTAAGCTCTTTTTTAATAGAAGTAATGTACAAATCTGTTTAACTTTCTGGAGCCAGTTGATATATAAAAAAAGTTTTTTCCTGGATAACCCCTTTAACTTTGTCAGAGAGGAGAAAGCTGAACAAAGGCCTCTCTGAAATATATTTATCTCTCTTTCAGCTCTCGGTGTGACTTAGTGCTGCCTGTCTGCCATGTTGATTCAAGGAATCCAGAGGTCTCATCCTTGCACTTTGTATACGGGAAAAAACTTGACTGAGAAAAGGTTGTGGTTGGTCATATGGGAACTACAACACCCAGCAATGCCTTTTCCATTAAAATCAATGGGTTGTGGTTTGTTGGTATATTGTACGTGTAATGAGAAGCAATACTGGTGTCTATGAACTACAGCAGTGTTTCCCAAGCAGGGCGACTCCAGCTGTTGCATAACTACAACTCCCAGCATGCTGGGAGTTGTAGTTTTGCAACAGCTGGAGGCACCCTGCTATAAAACAAGTTGTCTCCCATCTGTGGACCTTCAGCTGTTGCAAAACTACAACCCCCAGCATGCCCAGACAGCCGCTGGCTGTCTGGGGTCTGGGCATGCTGGGAGTTGTAGTTTTGCAACAGCTGGAGGCATCCTTGTTAGCAAACACTGCTATAGAACGAATTGTCTCCAAACAGTGCACCTCCAGCTGTTGCAAAACTACAACTATCAACATGCCCAGACAGCCGCTGGCTGTCAAGGCATGCTAGGTGTTGTAGTTTTGCAACCGCTGGAGGCACCCGGCTTTGGGAAACACTGCTATAGAACAAGTTGTCTCTAAACTGCGCACCTCCAGCTGTTGCAAAACTACAAATCCCAGCATGCCTTGACAGCCAGCAGAAGTCTGGGCATGCTGGGAGTTGTAGATTTGCAACAGCTGGAGGCACCCTGCTTTGGGAAACACTGCTATAGAACAAGTTGTCTCTAAACTGCGCACCTCCAGCTGTTGCAAAACTACAAATCCCAGCATGCCCAGACAGCCAGCAGATGTCTGGGCATGCTGGGAGTTGTAGTTTTGCAACAGCTGGAGGCACCCTGGTTTAGAACAAGTTGTCTCCCATCTATGGACCTTCAGCTGTTGCAAAACTACAACTCCCAGCATGCCCAGACATTTGCTGGCTGTCTGGGCATGCTGGGAGTTGTAGTTTTAAAACAGCTGTAGGCACCCTTGTTTGGAAACACTGCTATAGAACAAGTTGTCTCCAAAATGTGCACCTCCAGCTGCTGCAAAACTACAAATCCCAGCATGCCTTGGCAGCCAGCAGAAGTCTGGGCATGCTGGGAGTTGTAGATTTGCAACAGCTGGAGACACCCTGCTATAGAACAAGTTGTCTCCCATCTGTGGACCTTCAGCTGTTGCAAAACTACAACTCCCAGGATGCCCAGACAGCCAGCGGCTGTCTGGGCATGCTGGGAGTTGTAGTTTTGCAACAGCTGGAGGCACCCTTGTTAGGAAACACTGCTACAGAACAAGTTGTCTCCAAACTATGCACCTCCAACTTCTGCAAAACTACAAATCCCAGCATGCCCAGACAGCCGCTGGCTGTCTGGGCATCCTGGGAGTTGTAGTTTTGCAACAGCTGGAGGCACCCTGGTTGGGAAACACTGATGCATTGGAACAAATAGAGATAGTAATAATCTTACACGTCCTCATCAAAAGCTGCAGCAACAGCTACATCTGCTGGTGAGATGAGGTACAGCACAATGTAAGAATCCTATGTCACGTCTCCTTTTATATTCACATATAGAAATATTCACATATTTAGTGTCTAGTGCCCCTTGTACCCCTGGCGAGGTGCTGTATCAGCGCACCCGGGGGCAGGGTTCGCCAAAGCGTAGATACGCCACTGTTCACATAATATATATATATATATTTTTTTTTTTATTCTACGTTGCACAATATGTTGCTGTGTCCGTCCGTCGCTTCCATAGACTCTGATCAGAGCGAAATTCTTCGCTGTTTTTGTCCATCTGAAACAAAAAGGAAAAACATCAGGAAGGACACCAGGTTTTCATTTTAGTCGCGGGGACGCATAGGAAAGCGTTTTATTTGCGTCCGTCGTATCGTCTATTAAAAGGATCTGCGAGCTAAGCGTCCGAAGGAGGAGCTAAAAAATTATTAACATAATGGACAAAAACTGAGGCACCAACCCCAAGATGGCGGCCGGAGTTCTCCGTAACCTTCTCCATGATGCTCTGCTGCCATCCATTGGTATGGTCTGCCTTCTGACAGACAATACAAATAGATAACAGATATCACTGAACAGTATAAGCAATCTGTAGATTACCATAAATAGTCCCCTGTGGGGAATAAAAAGTAAAATAATAATAATAATAAGCTCCTCCCCCAATACACATTAAATTTCTTATTTTTCCCGTTTTACTAATAATAAAAAAAAAAGTTAAAAAACAAACACAGATTTGATATCCCTGCACGCAGAAATGTCCAAACTATAAAAGTATAATGTTAATGATCCCGTACGGTGAACGGCGTAAACATAAAACAAAAAATTCCAAAGTCCAAAATTGCTGATTTTTGGTCACATTATATATCAGAATAAAAATTGAATAAAAAGTAATCAAAATGTTATATACCCGCAAAAGTACCAAATTGTTATATACACGCAAAAGTACCAAAATGTTATATACACGAAAAGGTACCAATAAAAACCTAAAGATCTGGGGGTAAAAATTGATCCTTGTATACGGATAAATAAGGAAGTTATAGGGGTCAGAAGAGAACAATTGTAAACAATAAGGTGACTTAAAGGGGTACTCCAGTGGAAAACTTTTTTTTTTTAATCAACTGGTTCCAGAAAGTTAAACAGATTTGTAAATTACTTCTATAAAAAAATCTTAATCCTTCCAGTACTTATTAGCTGCTGAATACTACAGAGGAAATTATTTTCTTTTTGGAACACAGAGCTCTCTGCTGACATCACGACCACAGTGCTCTCTGCTGACACCTCTGTCCATTTTAGCTGCTCTGGACAGTTCCTAAAATGGACAGAGATGTCAGCAGAGAGCACTGTGGTCATGATGGCAGCAGAGAGCTCTGTGTTCCAAAAAGAAAATAATTTCCTCTGTAGTATTCAGCAGCTAATAAGTACTGGAAGGATTAAGATTTTTTAATAGAAGTCATTTACACATCTGTTTAACTTTCTGGCACCAGTTGATTTAAAAAAAAAAAAAAAAAAAACGTTTTCTACCGGAGTACCCCTTTAAGTCACCTTATTGTTTACATTATTTGTTCACTTCTGACCCCTATAACTTCCTTATTTATCCGTTTACAAGGATCAATTTTTACCCCCAGATCTTAGGGTTTTTATTGGTTCCACTTTTGCGTGGCACCAGTTGATTTAAAAAAAAAGTTTTGCACCGGAATGCCCCTTTAAAGGAGATCTGTCATCAGTGTCACTGCACTAACCCATCAGTACAGGCAGGTAGAGCAGGTGACACTGATGACAATGATACTTACCTGGTCCTGTTCCGTGCTCCAGTTCTTCCGCAATCTTGCGCTGTATCTTCCGTTTCGGGGCTGACTTGGAGCATGGGCGGAGCTTAGTGATGTCACTGATACTGTTTGCTAGCAGCAGGACCCAGCAGAGAACAGCAGCAGTGACGTCTCTAAGCTCCGCCCATGCTCCAAGTCAGCACCGAAACTGAAGATACAGAACCGGAGCGCGGAACAGGACCAGGTAAGTATCATTGTCATCAGTGTCACCTGCTCTACCTGTCTGTACCGATAGGTTAGCGCAGGTCACAGATCTCTTTTTTTTAAAGCAGCACAATAATAGAAAATTGTGTAAATATGGGAATCATCTCAGTATTACTGTAAAGTGCTCTGCGTAAGAACAAAACCACCCAAAATTTGCTAAATTGTGGTAAGGACTCATTACAAAGTACAACAATAAACATAACAAAAAAGAAAATACAAAAACGAAAATTGTCCTTGTTCTCAAAAGGTTAATATTCAGCGTTCAGTAATAAATACTTAACAGAGAAAAGTTAAAGTTTTGTTGTTTTTTTAATTTTCCGTGTTCATTTATTGATTTTGCTTTAGATGTTCAGCAGCCTCTGAATGTACGGAGCAGAGATATCAGGTCGTCTCCATTCACATTATCTGATGAATTATTTGGCAGTGACTGTGCAGGTGGCGCCCCCTGCTGTCTGACGGATGTAATAGCTTTGTAGTTTTTCATTAACAAAGTTACAGAGTTAAAAGGTTGATTTTATTTTTAAATCAACTGGTGACAGAAAGTTAAAGATTTGTAAATTACTTTTATTAAAAAATCTTAATCCTTCCAGTACTTACCAGCTGCTGTATAATACAGAGGAAGTTCATTTCTTTTTTAATTTATTTTCGGTCACGACCACAGTGCTCTAGCAGGAGAGGTTTGCTATGGGGATTTGCTCCTACTCTGGACAGTTCCTTACATGGACAGAGGTGTCAGCAGAGAGCACTGTGGTCTGACAAAAGAAATTCAAAAAGAAAAACTTCCTGTGGATCACACAGCAGCTGATAAGCACTGGAAGGATTAAGATTTTTTAATAGAAGTAATTTACTAATCTGTATAACTTTCTGGCACCAGTTGATAAAAAAAAATAAAAAAATTCAACTGGAGTACCCCTTTAAAGTATTACTCTGGCAAAAATGTACTTATCCCCTTATCCACAGGCTGATCACGAGGGGGTTCGACTGCTGGTGTACCCCCACCCCACATGATCAACAGGACGGGACCCCGGCGCTCAGTGAGGAGCGTGTACTGCAGCCGACACTCGCTCTATTCATTTCTATTGGAATAAATGGAGCGAGTGCCGGCTGTAGCACACGCTCCTCACCGAGAGCCGGGTCCCATCCCGGTGATTACAGGGGGGGAGGGGGGTACCAGCACTCGGACCCCTCAGCTACTTAGCCCTTATCCTGTGGATGGGGAATAAGTTAATTTTTTAGTTTTATCACCAGAGATCTCCTTTAAATATTAACGCAGACCTGTCAGATCCCACAAAAAAAGAAGTATGTTACTCAGTACCTCATCCTGATCATGTACGTATAATTCAGATCGCTACTTTCATTTCTAGAGGCCTCTTTACAAAAAAAAAAAGCAGCGATCTGATTGGTCGCTATGTGCAACTGGTAAACTTTTACTCTGGACGGGTTTTGATAAATCTCCCCCATATTGTTCATTAAACATAAAGAGGTTTAATTAGCGATTTATGGGATGTTGACAGGACATCCCATTAGTGCCAAGACCAGGGAGCTGCATCCATACCAAGACAGTAGAGCAGTGTTTCCCAACCAGTGTGTCTCCAGCTGTTGCAAAACTACAACTCCCAGCATGCTTGGAGTTGTAGTTTTGCATGCCGGGAGTTGTAGTTTTGCAACAGCTGGAGGCACACTGTTTGGGAATCATCGCCTTAGCGGCTTGTGCGCACCTGACAAATGCTACTAAAGTTAGCAAAATTGCAATGTATGAAAATTCCTTCATTTTAAACCTTGCATGCTGGGAGTTTAAGTTTGGCAACAGCTGGAGGCATCCCGGTTAGGAAACACTGATCTAGACAACTTAGAATGTACACATACACCATGGCCACTGGATACTTAACTCCCCAGGACATGCACCAGACGTACACCCAATGGTGGTAGGTCCAGGGCACCCAGACCCCCGCCGCAGCACTATCATGGCGGGGGCTGCCGTGCCACCATAGTCACTCTTCTGATACAGTCTGCCTCACGTTATGCTAAAGCAAACCTCTCAGGCAGGACATGAACGGAGGGGGCGGGGCGTGACGTCTCTAGTCCCAGAAACACAGGTTACGAGACCGGATCGGCAGCCCGGCCCAGAAGGGATAAATGTCTATGACAGGAATACCCCTTGAAAGGGCACTCCCGGGGAAAACTTTTTTTTAATTAACTGGCTCCAGAAAGTTAAACAGATTTGTAAATTGCTTCTATAAAAAAAATCTTAATTCTTCCAGTACTTATTAGCTGCTGAATACTACAGAGGAATTTATTTTCTTTTTGGAACACAGAGCTCTCTGCTGACATCTCTGTCCATTTTAGGAACTGTCCAGAACAGCATATGTTTTCTATGGGGATTTTCTCCTACTCTGGACAGTTCCTAAAATGGACAGAGGTGTCAGCAGAGAGCACTGTGCTTGTGATGTCAGCAGAGAGCTCTGTGTTCCAAAAAGAAAAGAAATATCTCTGTAGTATTCAGCAGCTAATAAGTACTGGAAGGATAAAGATTTTTTAATAGCAGTAATTTACAAAACTGATTAACATTTTGGCATCAGTTGATTTGGAAAAAAAAAAAAAAAAAGTTTTCCACCGGAGTACCCCTTTAAGTATACAGCCTGACACCTGAGCCATAACTGGATGTACGCTTTAAAGGGGGTAGTTTTTTTTTTTTGTCTATACTACAGGGGCTGTAAAGTTAGTGTAATCCATAATAGTGTCTGTTCTTGTGTTTCATGGTGGTCTCACAATTCTGTGATTTCAGCATACAAAATGAGTGTTGTGTCAATGTTTCCCAGGTTGCAGTGCGGCCCAACACATTACATCACTTGTCAGGTGATCAGAGGGAGCCTGTCTTTGCTTCCATGGGTGGAGCAACTACTAGGTGGAAGGAAGATCATTGTTTTTGCAACAGCTGGAGGCACCCTGCTTAGAAAACACTGGTGTATTGCATGGAAGGGGGCACAGGTGTGTTTCAATGGGTGGGAGGGAGAAAAAGGGACCTCCCAAGGAATCATGGGACTTGTAGTTTAAGGGAACAAACTCCAACACGTAATACCCAGTCCACAAAAAGCTATCCACAGAGTTATGTAATCTCACAGCATAGCCATTTACCCCCAAGACAAGCGCAGATTCTAACCATGTCCATTACTGCCGGCCAGGTACAGTGCGGCAAAAAAGTATTTAGTCAGCCCCCAATTGTGCAAGTTCTCCCCCTTATAAAGATGAGGCTGTAATTATCATCATAGGTTATAACCTCAACTATGAGAGACAGAATGAGACAAAAATATCCATGAAATCACATTGTCTGATTTTTAACCCCTTAACGACGCAGGACGTATATTTACGTCCTGCGCCGGCTCCCGCCATATGAAGCGGGATCGCGCCGCGATCCTGCATCATATCGCTTCGGTCCCGGCGCTCATCAACGGCCGGGACCCGCGGCTAATACCACACATTGCCGATCGCGGCGATGTGCGGTATTAACCCTTTAGAAGCGGCGGTCAAAGCTGACCGCCGCTTCTAAAGTGAAACTGAAAGTATCCCGGCTGCTCAGTCGGGCTGTTCGGGACCGCCGCGGTGAAATCACGGCGTCCCGAACAGCTGATCGGACACTGGGAGGGACCTTACCTGCCTCCTCGGTGTCCGATCGACGAATGACTGCTCCGTGCCTGAGATCCAAGCAGGAGCAGTCAAGCGCCGATAATGCTGATCACAGGCGTGTTAATATACGCCTGTGATTTGTGTAAAAGATCAGTGTGTGCAGTGTTATAGGTCCCTATGGGATAACAATGATCAGTATAAGAGATCAGTGTGTGCAGTGTTATAGGTCCCTATAGGATAACAATGATCAGTATATAAGATCAGTGTGTGCAGTGTTATAGGTCCCTATAGGATAACAATGATCAGTATAAGAGATCAGTGTGTGCAGTGTTATAGGTCCCTATGGGATAACAATGATCAGTATAAGATCAGTGTGTGCAGTGTTATAGGTCCCTATGGGATAACAATGATCAGTATAAGAGATCAGTGTGTGCAGTGTTATAGGTCCCTATGGGATAACAATGATCAGTATAAGAGATCAGTGTGTGCAGTGTTATAGGTCCCTATGGGATAACAATGATCAGTATAAGAGATCAGTGTGTGCAGTGTTATAGGTCCCTATGGGATAACAATGATTAGTATAAGAGATCAGTGTGTGCAGTGTTATAGGTCCCTATGGGACCTATAACACTGCAAAAAAATGTAAAAAAAAAGTGTTAATAAAAGTCATTTAACCCCTTCCCTAATAAAAGTTTGAATCACCCCCCTCAAAAAAATAAAAAATAAACATATGTGGTATCGCCGCGTGCGTAAATGTCCGAACTATAAAAATATATAATTAATTAAACCGCACGGTCAATGGCGTACGCGCAAAAAAATTCCAAAGTCCAAAAAAGCGTATTTTGGTCACTTTTTATACCATTAAAAAAATGAATAAAAATTGATCAAAAAGTCAGATCAAAACAAAAATCATACCGATAAAAACTTCGGATCACGGCGCAAAAAATGAGTCCTCATACCGCCCTGTACGTGGAAAAATAAAAAAGTTATAGGGGTCAGAAGATGACATTTTTAAACGTATAAATTTTCCTGCATGTAGTTATGATTTTTTCCAGAAGTGCGACAATATCCAACCTATATAAGTAGGGGATCATTTTAACCGTATGGACCTACAGAATAATGATAAGGTGTAATTTTTACCGAAATATGCACTGCGTAGAAACGGAAGCCCCCAAAAGTTACAAAATGGCGTGTTTTTTTTCGATTTTGTCACGTAATGATTTTTTTTTCCGTTTCGCCGTGCATTTTTGGGTAAAATAACTAATGTCACTGCAAAGTAGAATTGGTGACGCAAAAAATAAGCCATAATATGGATTTTTTGGTGGAAAATTGAAAGGGTTATGATTTTTAAAAGGTAAGGAGGAAAAAACTAAAGTGCAAAAACGGAAAAACCCTGAGTCCTTAAGGGGTTAAAGAATTTATTTGCAAATTATGGTGGAAAATAAGTATTTGGTCAATAAGAAAAGTTCATCTTAATACTTTGTTGGCAATGAGAGAGGTCACATGTTTTCTGTCTTCACAAGGTTCTCACACACTGTTGCTGGTATTTTGGCCCATTCCTCCATGCAGATCTCCTCTAGAGCAGTGATGTTTTGGGGCTGTCGCTGGGCAACACGGACTTTCAGCTCCTGCCAAAGGTTTTCTATGGGGTTGAGATCTGGAGACTGGCTAGGCTACTCCAGGACCTTGAAATGCTTCTTACGAAGCCTCTCCTTTGTTGCCCGGGGCGGTGTGTGTTGGGATCATTGTCATGCTGAAAGACCCAGCCACATTTCATCTTCAATGCCCTTGCCGAGGGAAGGTTTTCACTCAAAATCTCCCAATACATGGCCCCGTTCATTCTTTCCTTTATCTGAAAAACAGCCCCAAAGCATAATGTTTCCACCGCAATGCTTCACAGTAGGTATGGTGTTCTTTGGATGCAACTCAGCATTCTTTCTCCTCCAAACATGAGGAGTTGCGTTTTTACCAAAAAGTTCTACTTTGGTTTTATCTGACCATATGACATTCTCCCAATACTCTTCTGGATCATCCAAATGCTCTCTAGCAAACTTCAGACAGGCCCGGACATGTACTGGCTTAAGCAGGGGGACACGTCTGGCACTGTATGATTTGAGTCCCTGGTGGCATAGTGTGTTACTGATGGTAGCCTTTGTTACTTTGGTCTCAGCTCTGCAGGTCATTCACTAGGTCCCCCGTGTGGTTCTGGGATTTTTGCTCACCGTTCTTGTGATCATTTTGACACCACGGGGTGAGATCTTTTGTGGAGCCCCAGATCGAGGGAGATTATCAGTGGTCTTGTGTGTCTTCCATTTTCTAATAATTGCTCGCACAGTTGATTTTTTCACACCAAGCTGCTTGCCCATTGCAGATTCAGTCTTCCCAGCCTTGTGTAGGTCTACAATTTTGTTTCTGGTGTCCTTTGACAGCTCTTTGGTCTTGGCCATAGTGGAGTTTGGAGTGTGACTGAACTTGTTAGCGGTATAAAAAGACATCTAGCTTGGTGGCTGACAATACTTTTTTTTCCCCCACTGTAAGTGCAAAATCACCTTATGGTGGAGAACCCCTTTAAAGCTATTTTAGGATTTCCCAACATCTTTCAGGATGATTTTAAAACACACAGTGAATCTTATAGTTTCTTCTCCCCACTAGAGATAACATTAAAGTAGACTCCCTGTTGTGTCTGTGATAATGAGTCCGCTGGTCTGCACGGCTCCCAATCTTGCACTTAAGTGTAAACATTTGGCTGTTTTTGCACTGTGGGGGGTTGGTCGCACCCCCTCAAAGTCTATGGGAGAAGGCATGACTGTCATCATGCCCCTTCCCATTGCCTTGCAGAGGGGGGGGGGGGGGGGTGGCTGTGACATCATGGGGGACTGGCCAACCCCCACAGCACAGTGTTCGGAAGGAACATTTAGTCCATTACATAGTGGCAGCCTCAGTTATTAGAGAATAATATAGAGGTTCTTGTGTATTGCCTGTTTCAGCTGTTGGCAGGCGTGGAGTTTTCAGCCATTTTGATTTCTGCTTCACAACAGAAGTGATTCTCTTTCTGCCTTCATTTCCCATGAATCTTTTGGCTTTGCAGAGAGAGGGTGTGGTGTCTGAACACTGCAATTCACCTGATACAAGGAACCTAATCACCTGACTACAGTCCAGAAGCCTAAACCACTGAGACTCCTAACTGGGTTGGTGCCTGGATAGGTGCAGTTTGGATATATTCCAAGTAAATTCTTTTTACAGAAATATTAGTGAGGAAATTAAGCGGCCTAAAATATCACAATTAAGGTATAGCGCCAATGTGAAGCCTTCAGGTTACGTTCACTTTGCATTTCTTTATTGTTCTTACTAGAGATGTCATGATAAAAAAAAAAAAGCCAAGACCAATTACAGATACTTATTTTCAATGTTGTGAGTTTTTTCCTTTAATGAGTAAAAAGGGGTTTTCTAAGATATTTTTATGTTGAAAAATAATTTTTATTTAACCCTTTAAGGACCAAGCATTTGTTTTTTTTAACTTTATTTCTTTCCTCCTCACCTTCTAAAATCCCTTTCAATTTTGCACCTAAAAATCCATGAGGCTTATTTTTTGCGCCACCAATTCTACTTTGTAGTGACATCATTTTACCCAAAAATGTACGGCAAAACTGAAAAATAAAATCACTGTGTGACAACATTGAAGCCAAAACACCATTTTGTAAGTTTTGGGAGCTTCTGTTTCTACACCGTACAATTCAGTAAAAATGACACCTTACCATTATTCTGTAGGCCCATACGATTAAAATGATCCCCTACGTATATAGGTTTAATTGTCGTACTTTTGGGGAAAAAAAATATATATACTTCCATGCACGAAAATTTTTACATTTAAAATTGTCCTCTAATCCCTGTAACTTTATTTTTCCGCGCATGGGGCGGTATGAGGGCTCATTTTTGCGCCATGATCTGAAGTTAATTGGTACCATTTTTTTTGATAATTTTTTTATGGTATGAAAAAGGAACAAAAATACGCAATTTTGTAGTTTTTTTTACGCATACGCCATTGACTGTGCGGTTTAATTTACTATATATTTCTATAGTTCAGACACTTATGCATGTGGCTATACCATGTTTATTTTTGTGAAGTTTATTTTTTTATATGGAATTTGGGAAAGGGGGGGGAAGACTTAAACTTGAAGGGTTTATAGGTTTTTTTTTTTTTTACACTTTTAGTCCCCTTAGGGGACTTTTAGGAGGAATCATTTAATTCCTCATACAGATCAATGGAGTTACATATAATCCCATTGATCTGTGTGCTCTGCACTCGATTGATAAAGCCCGGTCCGGCCGGACTTATTCTGAGCACCAGAGCCAGCATGAAAGGAAAGGTAAGCCCACAGGCTACCTCAGTGAATCACTGCCGACTTACACCTGAAGGGTAAGTAAACCCAACGTCCATGAAATGCTCTGGGTGACAGTTATGTGTCGAGACAATAAAAAAAAAAAAAAGTGGTACAGAAAGACCGCCCCACAAAGATTGCGAAGAAGTCTGGGCAAGATCGCTACACATACGCGAGACCTCATCCATCACTAAGTCCCAAAGAACCTAGGACCAGACCTAGAAAATAAGACACGCCGCAGCATCCTAGGACAGTGTTCGAGACAAGCAGACTAACTGATCCTGGACCCCAGCGGTCTGAGCGAACCGGAGCACTCCGAACATCCCGTCAGGATGGGAAAGGGTTAAAAAAAATTTTTTAATAAAATAAAAAATTTTACCTGGCTGGAACTCCCCGGTTCTGGGCACAAGGTTACGCCAGAAGACTGGTTTCAGTGTAGCGCAACCAACACTGTCAAAGAGCAGGATGAACACCCTTCCAAGGAGATTGTGCCGAGGGAGAAGAGCAATGGCAGGACCCAGACAGTGGCTAGACTTGCTGTTGCCGAGCCATACATTATTAAAATCCTCCAGAGAGGAGTGCCAAGGCTGCATGAGGGCACGGCCGCCATCTTTTATTAAACTTTGTCAGCGATTACTGATGAACGGACAATGAAACGCGTTGAATCGCAACTGAATATCTCTACACTCAAAACCCTGACCGGTGAAGCAAGTACCTGGGAGACAGGTGTTTCAATCATCCATACATGCACTGCACCTTAGGAATATTGGAACAACATGTATGTACGAGCACCTTATATATAGACTGTGGTCAGAGTGAACTTGTCTATGACCAATTGCTATGATACACAGGAGCACTATGATGTAGAGGCCTGTGGGTACCCTAACCCTAAAACACCATAAAACGCAAAGTGAATCACTAATGTGAACAAGGTCATTATCAGTAACCTCGGTATCACACAAGAACTGTGTTAGCTAAACACTCTGCATAAGGGAATGGGGCAATAATCTGAAGACATCCAACTGCTTGGACATAGCAATAAAGGGAACTGTGCAATACTATACTGTTGCTAGGGGTGAGTGCCATGTATGGATACTAATTGAATTGATTGCTGACATCAAAGCAAATTATTCACTACGCCCAGATACGCTATATTAGTCGGTAGTAGATTGTGGCCGTAGTTATGAAATGTGCACTTTATATTTAATCGCAATCAAATAAAAGTTGAGTTTCATTATCTTTAGTCAATATCAGTGCAATATATTATCCAGGAACTAAAGGGAACATCGAGGTCTTGAACCAAGTGTTTGAATCACATTCAGTGCTACAAGGCTACCTGAGCAGCAGCAAGAATGGGGGAGGTCACCTGGTGAAACCATGCAGTCTGGCTATATGGCATAGGGACCATGGCCACACCAGGTCCCGCATCCGGAACCACACACTGAAAGTGGGTCACCAGCCATGAGAGCAGCGGGCATGTAGAGAGGGGCCTGGTAAAGTAGAGAATCCTGCGAACCAGTATGTGGTGCATTGTACAGGGCAAGTGAGCTACTAAGGGCGACTTACTCGAAACTACCCCTTGGCAGTGGGTTACCTGAACTTCCGTCAACAGTGTGGGAAGTGTATGGCAGTGGACACAACATAGTAAACCATGCAGATATGCAGTCCCACGTTACTGGAGGGACAAACATCCAGATTCCTCACACCAGCCGTGCTGTACGGGAACCTGACCATGCCCGCGGCAGCCCTGAGATGGGAGACCGACCGTGGCAGAAACGGCGCTGACAGTCTGAACACCACACTTCCAGGCGCTGGCGAAAATGGGCCGACAGCCAGAGAGATGATCACTTTGCCCCTATGTTGCATGTGGGAGGGAGGGGAGGCCTAGAAGCCATGGGTAGTTTCCCCACCACCCTGGGAGAGCGGGGGAGGTTGAGAAGCCATGGATTGTATCCCCGTCACCTCGTATGGGGTCCATAGGACCTGCTGGTCGCTGGTCCACTCCAAACCTCATACAGAGGGGAACTCCAGCCGCAGATACATCAGTTGTGTGACAGACGGCAGAGGAAACCATGTAGACCACTGTCTGTTGTATTCCATCGACCCATACGAGAAAGCCAAAGTGACTTCATCAGACACCTCGCACTAGTAGTGGGGTACCAGAATCCAGCCACTGACGCGGCATCTGTGAGATTATTGACAGAAGAGTCTACAGTCCAGCATATATCAGGTCCAATCCCTGCCCACCTCGCACTGGACGTGGGGACCAGAGCACTAGTTGCGGCAGAAAGTGGAGGGAAAGCTTGCATGCACACTACAAGCACACTCCCTTGAAGGATGACCAGTGAACATAAGGAACCGCAAAAGCGTTCGCGTCCACCAGGAAAGCCAATGCCCTTGCAAGGGCATTTAGCCAGTGCTATCCACAGTAAAGGGGGGGGGGGGGGGGGGGGAAACTGGAATTCGGCCGAGGGCAGACAGTGCGGCACCCAGCGGTAGAAAAGAACACTCACTGACTATCCCCAGAATCTTCCAAGGAATAGTGAGCTCCCTGGCAAAAACCTGCTACGGCGGATCTCCAACGCTCCCGACAAACCAGCAGAAAATAGGTATCCCTCAAGCAACTCAATGGAATTTGCCATATCAGGTCCCATACAAGGTGACAGAAGCAAATAAAGGGGACCCCATATACAGACCTTTGAAAGAAGCCGGGCAGAAATTAATCTGATAACAGATCTTACAGGCAAGGAATTGCTATTGGATGCTAAAAGCAATAGACATTAAGGGCAATTCAATTACTGACCACAAGAGGGCACCAAATGATCTGAGACCCCAGCAGTAGAGACTTATTCAACTAAACAGGGTAGAAAAGGTGGAGGAAGGAGCCCTGTGCTGCCCACATGAACCAGTGACATGGGCTAGGACACCCACAGCATGTGCAGGACACATGTGGTTAGTCCCTGGAGTGGCGATGGGACGAAGCAGTGCACTATGGAAGCGCCTGCCAAGCCACCGCATGGCTCTGAGCCCGGGGACATGAGCAGGCTGGCTGGAAGAGCTCCAGCCGGGCTGCCACTTCGGGAGCTGCTAATGGAGCCGCTCTTCCTAACAAGCGCCACCGACACCCCGCAGCGATGGAGAAGCGGTGCTGGGAAAAGTATTGTCATGGCTGCGGGTAAGCACTCATCGGGGCGTGTGCAGCGACGTGATCACGAAGGAGAGCGATGGCCATGCTGCGGAGCATGAAGAGGACGGTCTGGAACATTGGGGACAGATGAGTGACTCACCGGAGCACATTAAACTATCTGATGGCAGCTGAAGCAGTCAGCGCTGCCGGATAGCCGTTTATGCAATGGCCCCGAAATATAAAAGCATCGTATGATGATGCCGCCATTGTATGGTGAAATGATTGTATGTCGGGGCCATTGTAGGTTGGAGGATCATTGTAGTAAGCAGTCCCTCTAGATGCAACAATGTTCATGCCACATCTAACCAATCACAGCTCTGCTTTCATATGAGTGCTGGTAAAATGGACACCGAGCTGCGATTGGTTGTTATGGACGCCGAGCTGCGAGTGGCTGTTATGGACGCCGAGCTGCGATTGGTTGTTATGGACGCCGAGCTGCGATTGGTTGTTATGGACGCAGCAGAACAAAATCATCTCACATCCTGGTTTGCAGTAAGTTTTACGGCTGTGAAATTAAACTGTTTATGGTCAACGATTGTGTTTCCCCTTTGGATTCAGTCGGGGTCCTACTTTATCATGCAGATTTTCTGCCCCCAGGCGGAGGCCCTCTCCTCTCCTCCCAGGCTGCTCTTGTGAAATGGTAAATAAATCACAACTAAATCTTTGAATACAACAGCAAATGTTTCTGCGAAGCCTTTCCCCCAAAACCTCCCAACTAAACACAGCAGAGGCCGAACGTTTATTCAATAGATTTATTTCCACGAGACCCTTATAGAAAACTGCAGGAAGCCCAGATTAGCTGTCGGCGTTCTTCTCTTGAGCTCGGAGGAAGCTGGCTTTTTTCTGAGCAATGCGGTCTCTTCTCTGTGCCAGAGACAATTTGGCACGATTCCACCTGGAATAAAAAAAAATAAGTTATAATTAAGACTAAGCAATTTTTTATTTTAAGGTGTACTCCACTGAAGAACTTTAAATTAAAAGGTGCTAGAACGCTAAACAGATTATTTAATGATTTCTATTTAAAAATCTTAATCCTTCCAGTACTTAGCTGCTGTATGCTCCACAGGAAGTTGTGTAGTTCTTTCCAGTCTGACCACAGTGCTCTCTGCTGACACCTCTGTCCATGTCAGGAACTGTCCAGAGGCGGAGAGGTTTGCTACGGGGGATTTGCTCCTACTCTGGACAGAGGTGGCAGCAGAGAGCAATGTGGTCAGACAAAAGAAATTCCAAAAGAAAAGTACTTCCTGCGGAGCATACAGCATCTGATAAGTCCTGTAAGGATTAAAATTATTAAGAAGAACAGAACACCTGGTATATTTATCCAATGGTGCACGCGGTTTCGGGAGCCTGGGTCAGTGGCCCACATTTAGATAGTAAAAAGGACTCACCGCAGCACATGGAATAAACAAGACTTTTTTTACTTTTAAACCTTAACAACAATGAAGTGTTTTCACAGCAAGCATTAACCCCTTAAGGACTGAACGATTTCACGTTTTTGCATTCTCGTTTTATCCTCCTTGCCTTTAAAAAAAAAAAAAAAAAAAAAATCATACCCTTTCAATATTGCACCTAAAAATCCATATGAGCCTTATTTTTTGCGTCACCAATTCTATTTTACAGTGACCGTCATTTTACCGAAAAATCCACGGTGAAATGGAAAAAAATAATTCATTGTGCAACAAACTAAAAAAAAATTCCATTTTGTCAATTTTGGGGGCTTCTGTTTCTACGCAGTACATTTTTCGTATATTATTCTGTAGGTCCATACGATTAAAATGATCCCCTACTTATATAGGTTTGATATTGTCGCACTTCAGAAAAAATCATAACTACATGCAGGAAAATTTACACATTTTAAATTGTCATTTTCTGACCCCTATAACTTATTTTTCTGTGTTCAGGGCGCTATGAGGGCTCATTTTTTGCGCAGTGATCTTTTGCGCGAGTTTTTAGCGGTACCATTTTTGTTATGATCAGACTTTTTGATCACTTTTTTAGTGGTATAAAAAATCAAAAATGAGCTATTTTGGACTTTGGAATTTTTTGCGCGTACGCCATTGAATGTGCGGTTTTAAAAGCGGTATTTTTTTTATAATTCGGACATTTCCGCAAGCGGTGATACCACATGTTTATTTACACCGTTTTGTTACTAGCAAATGCCGGGTGATTTAAACTTTGAATTCAGAAGGGAATACCCTGAAAGGGTTAACTTTAACACTTTTGCGAGCTCATAGCTCCTATAGGGACCTATGAGCTTGCAATGGCTGATTGCATACACAGATAGTTGCCTTGCCGTTGCATGGCAACAAGCTGTGTAATCGGCGGTTGATTGCTCCAACCTGTAACTCGGGCATGGAGCAATCAGAGCCAGGACGGCGACGGAAGACGGTAGGGACCCACCTTCTCTCCGGGTAGCTGGTCGGGGCCTCGCAATTGCCCGATCAGCCCGACTGAGCAGCCGGGAAGCATTTACTTTCACTTTCAATGCGGCGCTCAGCTTTGAGCACCGCATCGAACGATGGCGGCCGCACGCTATTACCCCCGGGTCCCGGCTGTGAATAGGCGCCGGGACCATCCTGCTATAACGCGGGGTCCCGAGTTATAGACAGGGACCGGACTTAGGACGCACTCCTACGTCTCAAGTCCTTAAGGGGTTAAAATGAAATAGAAATAATTTGCAGATTTTTTTATACTTTCTGGCACCAGTTTTTTTTTTTTTTTTAAAAGTATCAACTCTCTGCATGTGTTTCCATGAGGTTCTGCAGCAGCCGGTCACAGCAAAAAAATGTATATTTGTCCCATCCTTACCGGTGTGTATAGCATTATTTCCTAATCAGTTTGTCTCCATCTGTAGCAAAACTACAACTCCCAGCATGCCCAGACAGCCTTCGGCTGTCTGGGCATGCTGGGAGTTGTAGTTTTGCAACAGCTAGATGCACACTGTCTGGAAAGCCTGGTGTATATAGACATAATGCCATGTATACACTGGATGCTGGGAGTTTTTTTTTAACCAGGTGGAGACCTGCTGGTTGGGAAACCCTGTCCTATACTGTGGGTAGGTGACAAGGTTTACATAAACAGAGTTCCACTTTAACAGCTTCTGCCATGTCAGACAGTGATAACTAGACAGCGGCAGGAGACTTCTCTACAGGACACAATTCTATATACAGATCTAGAGAGTCCATATCCTGCAGAGATGTTAAAGGGGTTATCTAGGAAAAAAAAATTTTTTTTTTAATATATCAACTGGCTCCAGAAAGTTATACAGATTTGTAAATTACTTCTATATAAAAAAAAAAAATCTTAATCCTTTCAGTACTTATGAGCTTCTGAAGTTAAGGTTGTTCTTTTCTGTCTAAGTGCTCTCTGATGACACGTGTCTCGGGAAATGCCCAGTTTAGAAGCAAATCCCCATAGCAAACCTCTTCTAAACTGGGCGGTTCCCAAGACACGTGTCATCAGAGGGGATTTAGACAGAAAAGAACAACCTTAACTTCAGAAGCTCATAAGTACTGAAAGGATTAAGATTTTTTAATAGAAGTAATTTACAAATCTCTTTAACTTTCTGGAGCCAGTTGATATATATATAAAAAAAAAAAAAGTTTTCCTGGAATACCCCTTTAAGGCTGGGTTCACACCACATTTTGTTAACTACGGTTCCCGTATACGGCTGGGAGGAGGGGGGCTTAATCGCGGCGCCCGCACTCAGCCATATTCGGGAACCATATTTAATGCAGGTCTATGAGCCGACCGTTGTGAACCGCAGCCTCCGGTCGGCTTAGTTTTCGGCCATATGCGGTTTCCTGACCGTAGGCAAAAACTTGGTCAACCGCGTTTTTGCCTACGGTCGGGAAACCGCATACGGCCGAAAACAAAGCCGACCGGAGGCTGCGGTTCACTCAAGTCGGCTCATAGACCTGCATTAAATACGGTTACCAAATACGGCTGAGTGCGGGCGCCACGATTAAGCCCCCCCTCCTCCCAGCCGTATACGGGAACCGTAGTTAAAACATGGTGTGAACCCAGCCTAAGAGAAGCTTCTCCCGGTCCCTTATAGTGACTGGTGAGAGTCCAGACCACCACATGTCTACAATGGCGCATTCAGCTCTATATGACAGACTCCTACACAAGCCGGGGCTGACGCCTGAATATTACGTTACCTTTTCTTTTTGACTTCTCTCTCTGGTTTCTTTTCGTGGACTGGATTCTCTCGGATTGAAGCGTGCGCCTTTTTGTACATTTCTTCCATCTGTAAAGGCAAATAATCAAGTGAGAACCAAGTTTAGACCAACAATTCACTAGTAAGGTCAGGAGCAACATTTCAGAGACAATTACAGGCTACCCTCCATCAAAATACTTGATATATTATAGATTAATGTACACAACAACTATCCAATTGCATTTTATTAAAAAGTATGCTTCTTTCTATATAATTTTCCACTAGGGGTCTCCCTACCAGTCCTGGCCGAAAGCCCATTTTATACATTTCAGACTGCAGCCGGGACACAGACAAGCTCAGCACTGCGCCCTGCCTTTCAGACCGGCAGGAGCAGTCACATTGCTCATAGCACAGCAGGGCATACTCCTGACACTGCCTTACTGCAGGCCCTCATTCATTTTACTATCTGAGCTCCGATCTTCTCTGTGCACATGCAGTTGTAAACAGAGAGGAGAAGATTCAGAGCTGCCGGCTGAGCTTGTCTGTGTCCCGGCTGCATTCTAAGATTTCGGACTCCAGCATAAGTCTGAAATCTATAAAAAGGGCTTGTGGCCAAGACTGGTAGGGAGACCCCTAGTGGTCATTTTTTCAAAGTATAAAATCATTTAGAAAGCATATTTTTAAATATGCAAATGGAAAGTTATTCGGCATACATTAATCTATAATATATCAAACTTTTTGATGAAAGGTCCCCTTTAAGGTCAAGTTCACATCATTGTGCTCCAATTTTATGTCCAGTCAGCTTTTTATGCTGAATGGACCCAGAGTGGGTTTAGGGCAAAACTGACACTGCCTGGTCCCATTAACTCTGAATTTGGTCTGATTGGTTTCCGTCAGGGGTCCGAGGTATTGCAGGAGTTGGGCAAAGTTTAAGTTACCGACGCTGATGTGAACTTGGCCTTAAAGGAGATCTGCAGTCACTAATACAGAGAGTCCAAACGCTTGGCGTGTCAGCTGCAGCATGACGCCCCCTCCATGTATCTGTCGAGATGAGAGTTTACACAAAATAAATGCTCAGCCATATCCCTCCAGCAGCCTCTAAGGCTGTCATTTCTCTAACAGTGGGCCTCCAGCTGTTGCAAAACTGCAACTACCAGCATGGGGTTTGTAGTTTTGCAACAGCCGGAGGAACACTGCTCTAAGGAAGCAGTGCACATAATGGACCAGCGGGCCGGTATCTGCTCCATACAGGCTGCTGGATGCACATTTCTTATTAACCATATCATCAGCCGCCATGTTAGTAGAGGACGGACCGAAAAGTGCAATACAAACCATGTCCCTGATATCTGGGGAAAATGACAGAACTCCAACCTCTGCCACATACACTCCCCAACCAGGTATAATCTAGCACCGGAATGGAACTGGCACCAGAAGAGAGCTGGAAACCAATTACGAACAGTGCAGCCCCTCCATGTCTCTCTATGGCAGAGGTGGAGACGCAGCGTTCGTGCACGCCCGCCTCTCCCATAGAGCTGTATATAGTTTACACAAATATTTTTGGTGTTTCTCACCCTTTATTTTTCTTTATGAAATGGACACTCATTAAAACAATATTCTTGCTGTTGCACTCCTTATGGTAATTAAAAAAAATATTTCTAATATACTTAGTTTAAAAAAAAAAGAAAAATGAAATTTTCTATGTTTTATTTGTGCTTAAAAAGCTCCAGAGAACATGAAGTTTAACGTGGGCTGGAAAAGGTGGATACAGTCCTAGGAGACTTTCCTAGGACTGTATCCACCTTTTCCAGCCCACCGGAGCACCTGAAGGCTGAACTAATTTACGCAGGATAAGTCAGCAACTGCCGAGCCGAGAAGTTCGTGACGAATCGAATTTACTGTAAGTTCGCTCATCTCTAATCATGATGTCAGAAAGCTCTGTGTTCCAAAAAGAAAAGAATTTCCTCTGTAGTGTTCAGCAGCTAATAAGTGCTGGAAGGATTAAGATTTCTTTTTAAGTAATTTACATATCTAACTTTCTGGCACCAGTTTATTAAAATTTTTTTTTTTTTTTACCCCTTTAAGCACAAACAAAACATAGAAAAGTTTATGTTATTTAAACAAAATTATATTATAAATATTTTTTATTTACCATAAGGAGCGCAATAGCAAAAATACGTTTTAATTACAGCGCCCATTTAAAAAAAAAAGGGATTATTTTTAACATGTCTCATTACAAGTCATGTGATTATTTCAGTGTTTCCCCAACCAGGGTGCCTCCAGCTGTTGCAAAACCACAACTCCCAGCATGCCCGGACAGCCGAAGGCTGTCCGGGCATGCTGGGTGTCGTGGTTTTGCAACAGCTGGAGGCACCCTGGTTGGAGGAAACACTGAATTATATGATCATCATGTGACTATTTCCTTTCCAGACCTGAGGCCCCATATACTTACATTATGAGAACGTGCTAAATTAGGACCAGCGTAATTCCAGACAGAATGTATCCTGTGACAATGTCTGACATTACATTTAGGCTCTTTTGGAACCATCATGTGATGTCACACAACACGTTTGTATGAAGCTGCGGCCAGTGCACAGGGGATCCTATAGAACTAGTGGGAGTTATGATGTCATACCTGGTCGGCTGTGATGCCGTTCTTGATGTACTGAGAGAACTGCTTCTTGTAGGCGTCCTCATCCTCCTCTATCAGGAGACGCATGTATTCCGCAATGTTCTGGCCCAGTATGTGTTTGCGGTGGACTTCTGCATTGAACTCTTTGCTCTCTGAGTCGAAGCCGGGGAAACGTTTTGTGCTGAGGGAAAAAGTAAATAATTAAATAATAATATCACGGATTACACAGATTAACGCCATATGGTCAGGACACACACGAATGACTGAAAGACGCCGGGAGACCAGAGACAGGTCATGTGAGGACATGGGAGCCACAAAATAGAATTCCCCACTTTAAAATTGCTGTTGGGAAAAGGCGCCTTCCAATAAGAGACCTGGAGCAGTTTGTAAAGGAAGAGTGGTCCAACATTCCGGCTGAGAGGTGTAAGGAGCTTATTGATGGTTATAGGAAGAGTGGTCCAACATTCCGGCTGAGAGGTGTAAGGAGCTTATTTATGGTTATAGGAAGAGTGGTCCAACATTCCGGCTGAGAGGTGTAAGAAGCTTATTGATGGTTATAGGAAGAGTGGTCCAACATTCCGGCTGAGAGGTGTAAGAAGCTTATTGATGGTTATAGGAAGACACTGATTTCCCTTATTTTTCCAAAGGGTGTGCAACCAAATATTAAGTTAAGGGGCCAATAATTTTGTCCAGATCATTTTTGGAGTTTGGTGACATTATGTCCAATTAGCTTTTTTCCTCCTTTTTTGGTTTAGTTCCAATACACACAAAGGGAACACCATTTTGACCCTATGTTCGGCCAAACAACACCCCAAATAGCAAACATTCTGAGAAGTGTCGCCTGTTCATATATTCTTGCATAAAAACAGCTCTTTAAGCTCTTAACCCCCAACGACTTCTACACACTCTATTGTGCTTTTAAGGGTGTATGGTGTGGGCCATACTGGGGGGGGGCCTTCAGTTGATTCCCTTTAGGGTCGCTGCTAATAGCCGGCAATCGCTGCAGCCCGATATAAACCCTTTAGATAGCCACTGTCAAAACATGAGGGCTCACCTCTCTTTCCATGGCTTTGGGATTCATAGTGCCTGCTAAAAAGGGGTCTATCAATCCTAGAGTTCACAGATCAATGCAGTTATATATGGGACTACACTGATCTGTATGAGGGATCTAATGATACCTCCAAAGGAGGAAAAAAAATAATTGATAAAAACCCTTCTATGGGTGCTTAGATAAAAAAATTAATATAAAATGGCTATTAACCACTTAGGGACTCAACCCATTTTCACCTTAAGGACTCAACACAATGTTTTTGCACTTTCGTTTTTCCTCCTCACCTTTTAAAAATCCTAACCCTATAAATTTTGCACCTATAGACCCAAATTATTGCTTTTTTGGATCTCAGGCTTGGAGCAATCAATCGCCGATCGGCCGCACCGGAGGCAGGTAACGGACCCTCTGTTCTTGCGTCCTAGCTGATCGGGACATCATAGTTTCACTGCGATGGTCCCCATCACCCTGACTGAGCTACCGGGAACAGTCCCAAATGGGCGGAGTCCTTAAGGGGGTCCCTTACCTGTGGGGAATGGAGAGGCCACCGTCTACAGCTCCCTTCAGGGCACCAAAGACTCTGTTTCCAGTGGTGGTCCTGGTGAGGCCGGCGTCCAGGTAACAGGAGAAGGCACCAGGCTGCCCGTCTATGCTCTCCACATTGTACTCATCACCAGTCACATCCACTTGGCCTTCATAGACTTTGTCCAGGCCGAACTTGTTCAGAAGCTAAAGAAAAGGGCAGCCATTAGTATCAGAGGGTTAAAAAAAAAAAAAAAAATTATAATCTATAAATATATAAAAATAAATTATATATTTTATACCAGTGGTCTACAACCTGCGGACCTCAGATGTTGCAAAACTACAACTCCCAGCAAGCCCGGACAGCCAACGGCTGTCCGGACATGCTGGGTGTTGTAGTTTTGCAACAACTGGAGGCCCGCAGGTTGAAGACCACTGTTTTATACAAAAACATTAGGCAGAAAAAGGAGTCACATACCCCATGGTGCCTGCTGGGGACGTCTGCCTGGTAGTGAGCACGCTACCAGGCAGACAAAAAAAAACGCATTTTTAATATGTAAAAAAAATTACAGGCAGGGAAGGGGTTAGGGATAGATGGGTAATAGGCAGGGACAGAAAAAAAAAAAAGTGATGGTGGGAGCTACTCTAAGTCTGCACTCATCTAAAACCAACTCAACATTCACTTAAAGGGGTACTCCTCTGCTCAGCATTTGGAACAAACTGTTCCGAACGCTGAAGCTTGAAGTCATAGCCCCGCCCCATCAATGCAAGTCTATGGGAGGGGGTGTGAAAGCCGTCATGCCCCCTCCCACAGACTTGCATTGAGGGGGTGGGGCGTGTCATGAGGCGACGGGGTTTTGATGTCACGAGCTCCCAGCTCCAGCGTTTGTAACAGTTTGTTACAAACGCTGAGCAGCGGAGTACCCCTTTAACATGCAGAGTTTTGCAGAAAAGGCCTTTTTTTTGGGGGGGGGGGGGGGGTGTTATTTGCATTTAATTACATTTACAATTCTATGGTAAAATAAAAAAATATAACATTTACTCAGCATTTCATGTTAGGGCTAATGTAAAAGTTAAGATCAGGAAACAAAAAAATAAAATATAAAAAAGTCTCCGATGATCCACCCAGCGGCAGGATCTCTCTTTAACCCCTTGAGTACAATCACTTTTTTTTAGCATTTTCCTGACCTCACTATATTAACCATAACCTTTTCCATTTTAACCTACAGACCCATGTGAAGCTTCTTGTTGCTTTTTGTGCCACCAATTGTACTTTGCAAAGAAATCACTAATTTTACCACAAAGTTTGTGGATCAAAAAATAAAAAATTTTGTAGGATGAAAAGATTAGGACGATACCCAAATTATATAGGTTTAGCATTAGCATCTGTAGAGTTGTCCTCTTCTGATGCCTGTAACTTTACGTATGCGCAGATCTATGATAGTTTTTTGTGTTGCGCTCTGTAGTTTTTATCGGGACTATTTGTTTTTTTACCTGGTATATGAAGTGACCAAAAATCAGCAATTCTGGATTTTAAAATTGACGCCATTGACTGCGGTTCATTAACGCTTTTATAATCGTTCAGACGATATTTCCACACGCAGTGATAACACGTTTAGATTTATATTTGTCAATATTCAAACTTCTTAGGGAATGGGCTTATTTAGTATTTTTTTTGTCCAACATTATGATTTTTCAGCTGCAGACACTGAATATTCTGCCATAAGCAAAGAAATGATCAAGGTTATTTGTCCTCAAAGCTTATACACCGCTAAAAAAACTAAAGGGAACACTAAGATAACACGTCCCGGATCTGAATGAATGAACTAATCGTATGAAATCCTTTCCTCTTTACATAGTTGAATGTGACAACAAAATCACACAAAAATTATCAATGGAAATGAAATGTATGAACCCCTGGAGGTCTGGATATGGAGTCACCCTCAAAATCACAGTGGAAAACCCCACTACAGGCTGATCCAACTTTATGTAATGTCCTTAATACAAGTCCCAATGAGGCTCAGTAGTGTGTGTGGCCTCCACGTGCCCGTATGACCTCCCTACAACACCTGGGCATGATCCTGATGAGGTGGAGGATGGTCTCCTGAGGGATGTCCTCCCAGACCTGGACTAAAGCATCCGCCAACTCCTGGACAGTCTGTGGTGGATGGAGCGAGACGTCCCAGATGTGCTCAATCGGATTCAGGGGAACGGGCGGCCAGTCCATAGCATCAATGCCTTCCTCTTGTAGAAACTGCTGACACACTCCAGCCACATGAGGTCTAGCATTGTCTTGTATTAGGAGGAACCCAGGGCCAACCGCACCAGCATATGGTCTCACAAGGGGTCTGAGGATCTCATCTCGGTACCTAATGGCAGTCAGGCTACATCTGGCAAGCACAAGGAGGGCTGTGCGGCCCCCCAAAGAAATGCCACCCCACACCATTACTGACCCACTGCCAAACCGGTCATGCTGGAGGATGTTGCAGGCAGCAGAACGTTCTCCACGGCGTCTCCAGACTGTCACATGTGCTCAATGTGAACCTGCTTTCATCTGTGAAGAGCACAGGGCGCCAGTGGTGAATTTGCCAATCTTTGTGTTCTCTGACAAATGCCAAACGTCCTGCACGGTGTTGGACTGTAAGCACAACCCCCACCTGTGGACGTCGGGCCCTCATAGAGTCTGTTTCTGACCGTTTGAGTGAACACATGCACATGTGGCCTGCTGGAGGTCATTTTGCAGGGCTCTGGCAGTGCTCCTCCTTGCACATAGGAGGAGGTAGCGGTCCTGCTGCTGGGTTGTTGCCCTCCTATGGCCTCCTCCATGTCTCCTGATGTACTGGCCTGTCTCCTGGTAGTGCCTCCATGCTCTGGACACTACGCTGACAGACACAGCAAACCTTCTTGCCACAGCCCACATTGAGGTGCCATCCTGGATGAGCTGCACTACCTGAGCCACTTGTGTGGGTTGTAGACTCCGTCTCATGCTACCACTAGAGTGAAAGCACCGCCAGCATTCAAAAGTGACCAAAACATCAGCCAGGAAGCATAGGACCTGAGAAGTGGTCTGTGGTCACTACCTGCAGAACCACTCCTTTATTGGGGTGTCTTGCTAATTGCCTATAATTTCCACCTGTTGTCTGTTCCATGTGAAATTGATTGTCAATCAGTGTTCTTCCTGAGTGGACAGTGGGATCTCACACAAGTGTCAGTGACTTGGAGTTACATTGTGCTGTGTTCCCTTTATTTTTGAGCAGTGTATACAGGCCGCCTGCAGTGAAGGGAATACTGATGAATGGGACAGGCAGGTAGGAGCCCTCTGACCCTCATCTCAGCTGATAAGTGCACTTACCCCCTGCCCCCATTTTAGATGCTACGACCAACTAAAGTGCACTCAACTTGGAGGCCACAGGGCGTACACAGGAGTGAAGTCTCCCGACAACCTCTTGGCCCAAGACTAAAGTGATCCAGATTTGTAGAGAATCTCATGGACGCCTAGAGAACCTCTGACACGTCTTCTGATCGCTGTAGTCTCCGGATACATAGTTGCTGTGAGTTTTATAATCCTGTCACCTGACCATCGGAGTTACATTTTAAGTAGACCTCTGACTTTAGCTCATTTTTCCTTCAAACCCTTTTGCAGATTTAAATCCTGTCTCATACACTGAGGCCATGTTCCCATCTGTAGCAGAATCCGTTTGATTTACTAAAGACGCTGCAAGCGGTAACATCAGGTGACGTCCTGCTGAACAGAAACCAGACAGACCTCATTCAAATCAATGAGATCCATTGGCATCTGTTGTGCAGACATTCGGGCCCCATTTTCTGGCCCAGAAGCGTTTTCATACACAGCCTAACACCTACACCAGCCATAAAATACCATAATCCGCATCACTGTTCTGCCTTGTGATTGGCACCAATCTACTATCTGCACAGTGACCAGAACCAATGCCATCCATAGCCATCCCCCCCTCCACGTACCCTGCGGGCCATGAGAAGTCCTGTGCAATAAGCAGCAGCATAGTTTGTCAGCCCGGCCTTGACTCCATACTTGGGCAGTTCATGGGAATATGCCGCACAGACAATTGTGTCACCTTCAATCTTGGCGTAAGCGATCTGCAAGAAAACCAGAGAAAAGTTACAACACGAAAACCAGAGAAGATCAAAAGTAAATGTTCTAGCAGATCAGAGTCCAGACGGGCGCAGCACCTGACTATATGGGGGACTATATAAAGTCTGAACAAAACGTCACTCCACAGCATGACGACGCGTCAGCTCCCCCTACAGACCGGCTCTGGCTGCACACGACTAAACCCACAAGTACATACATTTGGCTGAACCTTTCAGGATTTTAATAGGTTTATTCTATGTGGAGCTTCTGCCAGGATATTAACAGATTCAAGTGACTGATTCACAACAACAAAAACCGCTTCATAGTACAAAAGTTTAAAATTTGTTAGGGTCTTAGTGGCGGGTACCCCAACAATCATGAGAACGAGCTGGGAGAAATGCTTCAATTCCCAGCTGGCATTATTCTCCATCCAGCCCCATTACTAGTCTATGGAACCAGAGAAAGTGGACTGAGATTGATGTGGGGGTCTCAGGACTTAAGGGGGTACTCCACTGCTCAGCATTTGGAACTAACTTGTGAAGGCTGGAGCTCCTTATGCCATAGCCCTGCCCCCTCAATGCAAGTCTATGGGAGGGGGCGTGACAACTGTCACACCCCCTCCCATAGACTTGCATTGAGGGGGCAGGGTGTGACATCATGAAGGGGCAGGGCTATGGCGTCATGAGCTTCTGGTGCCGGCTCCAGCCTTCTGAATGGTTTGTTCTAAATGCTGAGCAGCAGGGTACCCCTTTAACACGACCAATCAAAAACACACGGGATAGGCATTTATTTTTTGGAATGATTAGGGTAAGGGAAGGGGCATCCACTTTCCTCCAGAAGGGGCAATACTATAGGCTGACTGGGGTTGCAGGGGGCATGCCGACAGCAACGCTTTACTTCTTGTTGCAATCGTGATTCTATAACTTAGATGCAGAGGACAAAGTTGTGGTTAAAATTATTTTATTTTCTGCCATTTGAGTACCGAGATAAAACAAAGGGTATAAGTGCTCAGCTATATGCGTTGGGCCTCTTGTTAGAGAAGTTAACACAAATGCTATACGGATTAGAAAGTAGTCTCAGACTTTCTACGAATACATATCCCATTGAAGCTTTCTGAAATTAGAACAGATTTAAAGGGGAACAGTGCATGTAGCCGACCGTTCACTTTACCAATCTGTAGAGGTCCCAGCACCTGGACTCAATAGTCAAAACTTCTGAGAAGTCACTTGAATACATCCAAAGTTTTACAATTCTAAATACATTTATGATGCCATGTGACAACTGTGACAAACTTTGGACTAAAATAAACCAATACAGTGATCCCATATCATATGATTGTTATTCGTTCCAAATGAACCATCATTACTTTGATCCATCGTTATTGAGGGATCCGTACAATAGTAATATAGGAAGTTATACTCTTGTCCCCGCTGCTCCGGACCGCCACTCTCCATCGCAGTCATCACATCGCCACTATTGGATGACAAGATGGCACGTGCTGCATCGTGATGATGGAGAGCAACAGCCATGCAGTGGAGACTGACGAGGACGGTCCGGAGCGGCGGGGACAGGTGAGCGATCACTGCAGCACACGGGGCACCTTAAACGGCTATCCGGTGGTAGCTGAAGTCTGCGCTGCCGGATAGCCGTTTATGCGATGGCCCCGACATACAAAAGCATCATATGTTGAAATGATTGTACATCGGGGCCATTGTAGGTCGGGGGGGGGGGGTCACTGTAGTTGGTGTAAACTTTAAATCACAAATGACCCAGAACTGTCACCTGCCCGGCCCCTGGGAGAGATCAGGGTCATTTTTAGTCCATCTACATTTGCACCAAAGTTAATGCTTCAGTTATCAATGGGAACGTGCACCATGACCTGTGATGACTTCTCGGCCTATTTCTAATGCACGTGGATAAGATGCTTCACCTATTTGTGTATTTCAGAACATGGAGAAGTCTCACTAAAGGGTCAAACATAGAAACCCCAATAAGACAAACGGCAGACATGTGGGTAGTGGGCTCTGCAGGAGCCACAGCCGTCCCCTCCAGCACGTACCTGGCAGATGATGTCTCTGTTGGTGACGCGCACAATCATCCTGTACTTGGGGGTGTTGTACTTGTTCTTATCCTGGACAACCAGTCTCTTACGGGCATAGTAGTCAGTTTTGCCCTCTAAAGAAAAAGAAAAATAGTTAACAACAATAAGTAGGAAAACAAATTCTAAAGCTGCCGACTTGTGATCACACTGGGACAGGGCTCTAATTTACCACCAACCTAAAGGGGTCATCCAGGATTAAAAAACAGGGACTATTTCTTACAAGAAGAGCGCCACTCCTGTCCTCAGGTTGAGTGTGGTCCTGCAGTTCAGTTATATTGAAGTGAATGAAGTTTTAATACCACAGACAACCTGAGGACAGGGGGTGCTGCTATTTTTGGAAGAATTAGCTCTGTGTTCTGTCCCCTGGATTAACCCCTTTAACACAACAACAAGTCCATGTGCAGCACCACAAGTAGTGAATAATCGTGAGCACCAAGTGTACGAGCAGTGTAAGGGCCACAACTCACCTCTCCTTCTGCGGAACTTGACCTGGTAGCGCTTGAAGTAGGCCTTGTTCTTCACAACTTTTACGAACCCCTAAAAGTGACAAGAAATTACACAGTATGAAGTATATGTACAATGTATCCAAGAGGATCTATATACCATGACGTATACGGACACTGCACCCAGGAGGATCTATATACCATGAAGTATATGTACACTGTACCCAGGAGGATATATATACCATGAAGTATATGTACACTGTACCCAGGAGGATATATATACCATGAAGTATATGTACACTGTACCCAGGAGGATCTATATACCATGAAGTATATGTACAATGTACCCAGGAGGATCTATATACCATGAAGTATATGTACACTGTACCCAGGAGGATCTATATACCATGAAGTATATGTACAATGTACCCAAGAGGATCTATACGGACAATGTACCCAGGAGGATCTATACGGACAATGTACCCAGGAGGATCTATATACCATGACATATGTACAATGCACCCAGGAGGATCTATATACCATGAAGTATATGTAAACTGTACCCAGGAGGATCTATATACCATGACATATGTACAATGTACCCAGGAGGATCTATATACCATGAAGTATATGTACAATGTACCCAGGAGGATCTATATACCATGAAGTATATGTACACTGTACCCAGGAGGATCTATATACCCTGACGTATATGTACAATGTACCCAGGAGGATCTATATACCCTGACGTATATGTACAATGTACCCAGGAGGATCTATATACCCTGACGTATATGTACAATGTACCCAGGAGGATCTATATACCCTGACGTATATGTACAATGTACCCAGGAGGATCTATATACCCTGACGTATATGTACAATGTACCCAGGAGGATCTATATACCCTGACGTATATGTACAATGTACCCAGGAGGATCTATATACCCTGACGTATATGTACAATGTACCCAGGAGGATCTATATACCATGACATATGTACAATGTACCCAGGAGGATCTATATACCATGACATATGTACACTGTACCCAGGAGGATCTATATACCATGACATATGTACAATGTACCCAGGAGGATCTATATACCATAGTATGGCGGCCAGCACAGCGCACATGATCTTATACAGATATTAGGTAGAATATGTTACAATCGTCCTTAACAGGAAAACCTTACACGATATTTATCCTACAGAACCAAGTGAATGTTCTCTGGACACCAGACGACCGCTCCCCGTGATCCTGACCGGGACCTCTATACGGCTCTGTTCACACCTATACTGGAGGCTCAGCTGCAGATTCTGCACAACGCACTATACAGCACCACAGTGACCCCATAATAAGGTTACAGCGCTGCACTGGTATCTGTGGGGCGAAAGCTACGGACAATCCTCCTGTCAAAGATCAGAGCCGTACACTGCTGTCACACACCCGTACTGACACTCCCACCATCCCCACACACCCGTACTGACACTCCCACCATCCCCACACACCCACTGACACTCCCACCATCCCCACACACCCACTGACACTCCCACCATCCCCACACACCCACTGACACTCCCACCATCCCCACACACCCACTGACACTCCCACCATCCCCACACACCCACTGACACTCCCACCATCCCCACACACCCACTGACACTCCCACCATCCCCACACACCCACTGACACTCCCACCATCCCCACACACCCACTGACACTCCCACCATCCCCACACACCCACTGACACTCCCACCATCCCCACACACCCACTGACACTCCCACCATCCCCACACACCCACTGACACTCCCACCATCCCCACACACCCACTGACACTCCCACCATCCCCACACACCCACTGACACTCCCACCATCCCCACACACACACACTGACACTCCCACCATCCCCACACACACACACTGACACTCCCACCATCCCCACACACACACACTGACACTCCCACCATCCCCACACACACACACTGACACTCCCACCATCCCCACACACACACACTGACACTCCCATCATCCCCACACACACACACTGACACTCCCATCATCCCCACACACACACTGACACTCCCATCATCCCCACACACACACACACTGACACTCCCATCATCCCCACACACACACACACTGACACTCCCATCATCCCCACACACACACACACTGACACTCCCATCATCCCCACACACACACACTGACACTCCCATCATCCCCACACACACACACTGACACTCCCATCATCCCCACACACACACACTGACACTCCCATCATCCCCACACACACACACTGACACTCCCATCATCCCCACACACCCGTACTGACACTCCCATCATCCCCACACACCCGTACTGACACTCCCATCATCCCCACACACACACTGACACTCCCATCATCTCATGGCTTCTAGGGAGATTATAATAAAGGCCAAAATCTAAGTGTAATAAAGTGCGGCAACATTTAACTACAAACATGCGCTGCAGTCTACAGGAGTCATGTGACCACATCACGGCCTAGAACAGTGTTTCCCAACCAGGGTGACTCCAGCTGTGGCCAAACTACAACTCCCAGCATGCCTGGACAGCCGAAGGCTGTCCGGGTGTGCTGGGAGTTGTAGTTTGGCCACAGCTGGAGGCACTCTGGTTGGGAAACACTGTTCCAGAATCACATACACAACATTAATAAGTGCCCACATGGGTCATAGCACAGACTATTACTATGTGCCCCCCACATCACAGCCTACAACACCATATACCCTCTATATAGCCTACAACACCATATACCCTACAACACCATATACCCTCTATATACCCTACAACACCATATACCCTACAACACCATATACCCTACAACACCATATACCCTACAACACCATATACCCTACAACACCATATACCCTACAACACCATATACCCTACAACACCATATACCCTACAACACCATATACCCTACAACACCATATACCCTACAACACCATATACCCTACAACACCATATACCCTACAACACCATATACCCTACAACACCATATACCCTACAACACCATATACCCTACAACACCATATACCCTACAACACCATATACCCTACAACACCATATACCCTACAACACCATATACCCTACAACACCATATACCCTACAACACCATATACCCTACAACACCATATACCCTACAACACCATATACCCTACAACACCATATACCCTACAACACCATATACCCTACAACACCATATACCCTACAACACCATATACCCTACAACACCATATACCCTACAACACCATATACCCTACAACACCATATACCCTACAACACCATATACCCTACAACACCATATACCCTACAACACCATATACCCTACAACACCATATACCCTACAACACCATATACCCTACAACACCATATACCCTACAACACCATATACCCTACAACACCATATACCCTACAACACCATATACCCTACAACACCATATACCCTACAACACCATATACCCTACAACACCATATACCCTACAACACCATATACCCTACAACACCATATACCCTACAACACCATATACCCTACAACACCATATACCCTACAACACCATATACCCTACAACACCATATACCCTACAACACCATATACCCTACAACACCATATACCCTACAACACCATATACCCTACAACACCATATACCCTACAACACCATATACCCTACAACACCATATACCCTACAACACCATATACCCTACAACACCATATACCCTACAACACCATATACCCTACAACACCATATACCCTACAACACCATATACCCTACAACACCATATACCCTACAACACCATATACCCTACAACACCATATACCCTACAACACCATATACCCTACAACACCATATACCCTACAACACCATATACCCTACAACACCATATACCCTACAACACCATATACCCTACAACACCATATACCCTACAACACCATATACCCTACAACACCATATACCCTACAACACCATATACCCTACAACACCATATACCCTACAACACCATATACCCTACAACACCATATACCCTACAACACCATATACCCTACAACACCATATACCCTACAACACCATATACCCTACAACACCATATACCCTACAACACCATATACCCTACAACACCATATACCCTACAACACCATATACCCTCTATATACCCTACAACACCATATACCCTCTATATACCCTACAACACCATATACCCTCTATATACCCTACAACACCATATACCCTACAACACCATATACCCTCTATATACCCTACAACACCATATACCCTCAATATACCCTACAACACCATATACCCTACAACACCATATACCCTCTATATACCCTACAACACCATATACCCTCAATAGGCCCTTTAGGGTCCTGCAGTAATATTGCCCCCCCCGCCATGTAGTCCCAGAGATTTGCAGTATTACGAGGACCCCATATAGTCCAATCAGATTCGCAGGACTACAGGGCTCCCCTTTAGTCCCTCTAGGATCCAGCTGTAATATGAGGGCCCCCCTATAGTCCCATCAGTCTTGGAGTATTATGAGGGCCACCATATAGTAACAGATTTGCAGTATTACAAGGCTCCCCTATAAACCCTTTAGAATCCTGCAGTAATATTGGCGCACCCCATAGTCCCATCACAGTCTTGCATTATAGGGCTCCCCATTGTCCCATCACAGTCTTGCATTATAGGGCCCCCCCCCCATAGTCCCATCAGAGTCTTGCATTATAGGGCCCCCCCATAGTCCCATCAGAGTCTTGCATTATAGGCCCCCCCCCCCCCATAGTCCCATCAGAGTCTTGCATTATAGGGCCCCCCCCCCCCATAGTCCCATCAGAGTCTTGCATTATAGGGCCCCCCCCCATAGTCCCATCAGAGTCTTGCATTATAGGGCCCCCCCCCCCATAGTCCCATCAGAGTCTTGCATTATAGGGCCCCCCCCATAGTCCCATCAGAGTCTTGCATTATAGGGCCCCCCCATAGTCCCATCAGAGTCTTGCATTATAGGGCCCCCCCCATAGTCCCATCACAGTCTTGCATTATAGGCCCCCCCCCCCCATAGTCCCATCACAGTCTTGCATTATAGGGCCCCCCCCATAGTCCCATCAGAGTCTTGCATTATAGGGCCCCCCCATAGTCCCATCAGAGTCTTGCATTATAGGGCCCCCCCCATAGTCCCATCACAGTCTTGCATTATAGGCCCCCCCCCCCCATAGTCCCATCAGAGTCTTGCATTATAGGGCCTCCCCCATAGTCCCATCAGAGTCTTGCATTATAGGGCCCCCCCCATAGTCCCATCACAGTCTTGCATTATAGGCCCCCCCCCCCATAGTCCCATCACAGTCTTGCATTATAGGGCCCCCCCCATAGTCCCATCAGAGTCTTGCATTATAGGGCCCCCCCATAGTCCCATCAGAGTCTTGCATTATAGGGCCCCCCCCATAGTCCCATCACAGTCTTGCATTATAGGGCCCCCCCCATAGTCCCATCAGAGTCTTGCATTATAGGGCCCCCCCATAGTCCCATCAGAGTCTTGCATTATAGGGCCCCCCCCATAGTCCCATCACAGTCTTGCATTATAGAGCCCCCCCCATAGTCCCATCAGTCTTGCATTATAGGGCCCACCATAGTAACCCCCTATAATCCCTTTAGGGTCTTGCAGTATAGGGGCCCCCCTATAGTCCCTTTAGGGTCCTGCAGTATAGGGGCCCCCCCCTATAGTCCCTTTAGGGTCCTGCAGTATAGTCCCCCCCCATAGTCCCTTTAGGGTCCTGCAGTATAGGGGCCCCCCCATAGTCCCTTTAGGGTCCTGCAGTATAGGGGCCCCCCCATAGTCCCTTTAGGGTCCTGCAGTATAGGGGCCCCCCCATAGTCCCTTTAGGGTCCTGCAGTATAGGGGCCCCCCTATAGTCCCTTTAGGGTCCTGCAGTATAGGGGCCCCCCTATAGTCCCTTTAGGGTCCTGCTGTATTTTCGGGACCCTTGATCAGCACAGTCCACACATCACAATATAAATCAGACAGGAATAACCCAATACACCCCCCTGTAATAAGAGCCCAGTCCACACAGTGCGGTATCCGCCCGCACATCCCGCAGTCACCCCACATAACCCCCCGCACTGTATATAACCCACTATAGACAATACACATAACCGCACAGGAGCGGACACAGCTCACACCGGAGCGGACACAGCTCACACCGGAGCGGACACAGCTCACACCGGAGCGGACACAGCTCACACCGGAGCGGACACAGCTCTCCGCAGCCTCAGGGGGGCGGCCTCACAGCAGCCATTAGGCCACGCTGGAAGCCGATCTCCCCGGACACAATCTGTCACCATCCGCGGCTAAATCATCGGGGCCGGGGGAGCAGCGCGGCGGGGACAGTGCGGGGGACACTCAGGCATCTATCGCCGCCGGTATCGGGCCCCGGTACTGACCATTTCCGAGGATTTTGTCCCGTCAAGGCGAGGACCGGAGAGTCACAGCGCTGGTTACGGCGCCGGAAAACTGGGAAAAGGCCGGATGTCCTGCGCATGCCCAGTAAGAGGGCTGACGCGCGGCCTGATTGGCACGTCTGCCGGGGGCAAGAGGGGAAGCCACGTCTGACGACAGGTGAGCGCGAGCTGAAGTGCTGCCACCGCGTGGTGGGAGGGAGAATCGGCCGTTATATTAAATTACACCAAACTGAGGGAATATTTGTAGGATGATAGAAGATTCTGTGATAAATGTTTTAATAATTTTTCTCTAGAGCAGTGGTCTCCAATTTACGGACCTCCGGATGTTGCAAAACTACAATTCCCAGCATGCCCGGACAGCCGTTGGCTGTCCGGGCCTGCTGGGAGTTGTAGTTTTGCAACACCTGAGGTCCGCAGGTTGGAGACCACTGGTATAAAATATATATATATTTTTTTAATTTTATATTTATATTATTTTATATTTATATTATTTTTTATTTTATTAATAATTATATTATAATTTATTTTATATAAAAATGTTATTTTCTCCCTCTGATACTAATGGCTGCCCTTTTTCTTTAGCTTCTGAACAAGTTCGGCCTGGACAAAGTCTATGAAGACCAAGTGGAAGTGACCGGTGATGAGTACAATGTGGAGCATGCTGGGAGTTGTAGTTTTGCAACATCTGGAGGTCCGTAGGTTGGAGACCACTGCTCGAGAGTTTATTCCTATATAAATATCTATATTATGAGCCCTAAATATATAATGTGAGAGACCTAACCTATGCGAGCTCCATCACTAAATGAGTACAATAAAAAATATATAATAAATATATAAATGTCAGATCGCTGCGGTTATGTCTCAGGCAGATCTGTAATGAATCCCGGGCTCCTCCGGTCTAGAAGGTGAGAATATTTTATTATTTACAGGGGTGGGGGATTTGTCGTGCTATTTCGTACCGATAAAATCAGATTTTGTGATATGAGATATAATATAGTGTCAGGATTCCATCTTAATCAATCAGGGGCAAATTACATACAGCAGGGTCCCTCCTTTAAAGGGGAACTCCGGTGCTTAAACATCTTATCCCCTATCCAAAGGATAGGGGATAAGATGCCTGATCGCGGGAGTCCCGCAGCTGGGGACCCCCGGGATCTCGCAAGCGGCACCCCGTTTGTAATTGGGACTGATTACCGGAGAACGCAGGGCCGGCGGCGTGTGACGTCACAACTCCGCCCCCGTGTGACGTCATGCTCCGCCCCTCAATGCAAGCCGACGGAAGGGGGCGTGATAGTTATCATTGAGGGGCGGAGCGTGACGTCACACGGGGGCGGAGGCGTGACGTCACACGCCGCCCGCCCTGCGGTCGACCATAATCGGACCCGGAGCGAACACGCTCCAGGCACTGATTACAAACGGGGTGCCGTGTGCATGATCCCGGGGGTCCCCAGCGACGTGACTCCCGCGATCAGGCATCTTATCCCCTATCCTTTGGATAGGGGATAAGATGTGTAAGCACCGGAGAACCCCTTTAAAGAAAAAAATAGCTTTGGGGGGTCTTAAAGGGGTAGTCCAGTGCTGAAAAACTTCAGATCGCGGGGGGTCCGACCGCTGGGGCCCCCCGCGATCTCCTGTACGGGGCCCCGGCTCGCTGGCCCGATAGCGCGTGTTGACCACGCCCCCTCAATACATCGCTATGGCAGAGCCAGAGATTGCCGAAGACAGCGCTCCGGCTCTGCAATAGAGTTGTATTGACGGGGTGTGTCAGCTGCCGCTGTGCGGTGGTCAACACGTCCCCTTCCCGCAGGCTGCCAGGGCCCCGTACAGGAGATCACGGGGGGCCCAGCGGTCGGACCCCCCACGATCTGAACCTTATCCTGTATCCTTAGGATAGAAGACATGTTTTTCAGCACTGGACTACTCCTTTAACCATCCTACCTATAGGGGGCAGACTACATACTGGAGGGAACTACATCCTTGGGGTACCAGCTTTTTAAGGGTACGTTCACACGAGTGGACCCACAGGGTATTTTACGGTGCGGATCCGCCGATGAAGGACCGCAGCATGGTGGCTTTACAGCAATACGCCGCTACAAGTAGACACTGCAATGTGCGAGTCGCAGCGTGTCAGTATACTCGCACATCGCGGGAGCTCTCAGCCGAGCTCATGGGGCAGCATGTGTGCGAGAATACTGCACATGCACATCGATTCAGTGTGTCTGCTCATAGTAGCGTATTGCCACTCCGAGCAGGCATGCAGCCGTCCTACAGCGGCGGATCCGCAGCGTAAAATATGCTGTGGGTCAGCTCGTTTGAACGTACCCTAAGCCAAAGACTGTCCGGGCATGCTGGGTATTGTAGTTTTGCAACAGCTGGAGGCACCCTGGTTGGAAAACACTGTTCTAAGGGATGAAGTAATGGTCAAGTTGCAGCTTGAAGTGATACACTGCCCCCTGATGGTGTGATGATATGCAGAGGACACACTGCCCCCTGTTGGTGTGATGATCTGCGGAGGACACACTGCCCCCTGTTGGTGTGATGATCTGCGGAGGACACACTGCCCCCTGTTGGTGTGATGATCTGCGGAGGACACACTGCCCCCTGTTGGTGTGATGATCTGCGGAGGACACACTGCCCCCTGCTGGTGTGATGATCTGCGGAGGACACACTGCCCCCTGCTGGTGTGATGATCTGCGGAGGACACACTGCCCCCTGCAGGTGTCATGATCTGCGGAGGACACACTGCCCCCTGCTGGTGTGATGATCTGCGGAGGACACACTGCCCCATGCTGGTGTGATGATCTGCGGAGGACACACTGCCCCCTGCTGGTGTGATGATCTGCGGAGGACACACTGCCCCCTGCTGGTGTGATGATCTGCGGAGGACACACTGCCCCCTGCTGGTGTGATGATCTGCGGAGGACACACTGCCCCCTGTTGGTGTGATGATCTGCGGAGGACACACTGCCCCCTGTTGGTGTGATGATCTGCGGAGGACACACTGCCCCCTGCTGGTGTGATGATCTGCAGAGGACACACTGCCCCCTGCTGGTGTGATGATCTGCGGAGGACACACTGCCCCCTGTTGGTGTGATGATCTGCGGAGGACACACTGCCCCCTGCTGGTGTGATGATCTGCGGAGGACACACTGCCCCCTGCTGGTGTGATGATCTGCGGAGGACACACTGCCCCCTGATGGTGTGATGATCTGTGGAGGACACACTGCCCCCTGCTGGTGTGATGATCTGCAGAGGACACACTGCCCCCTGCTGGTGTGATGATCTGCGGAGGACACACTGCCCCCTGATGGTGTGATGATCTGCGGAGGACACACTGCCCCCTGTTGGTGTGATGATCTGCAGAGGACACACTGCCCCCTGTTGGTGTGATGATCTGCGGAGGACACACTGCCCCCTGTTGGTGTGATGATCTGCAGAGGACACACTGCCCCCTGTTGGTGTGATGATCTGCGGAGGACACACTGCCCCCTGCTGGTGTGATGATCTGCAGAGGACACACTGCCCCCTGCTGGTGTAATGATCTGGGGAGGACACTCTGCCCCCTGTTGGTGTGATGATCTGCGGAGGACACACTGCCCCCTGTTGGTGTAATGATCTGCGGAGGACACACTGCCCCCTGTTGGTGTGATGATCTGCGGAGGACACACTACCCCCTGTTGGTGTGATGATCTGCGGAGGACACACTGCCCCCTGCTGGTGTGATGATCTGCAGAGGACACACTGCCCCCTGCTGGTGTAATGATCTGGGGAGGACACTCTGCCCCCTGTTGGTGTGATGATCTGCGGAGGACACACTGCCCCCTGTTGGTGTGATGATCTGCGGAGGACACACTACCCCCTGTTGGTGTGATGATCTGCGGAGGACACACTGCCCCCTGTTGGTGTGATGATCTGCGGAGGACACTCTGCCCCCTGTTGGTCAACCCCAGTAGTGATACCAGGGACACTAACAGCTCAGTGATATGTACAGGACATCCTGGGGCCACATGTGTCACCTCTCATGGTCTCCGGCAGGATAATGGTCGCCCGCACACCCATGTCTCCTCCAGATGGTAACACTTTCTTGTCTGCCCGGTCACCAGATTTATCACCAATCCAGCATTTATGGCGCCAGGAGCTACAGACCCCGCTGTAACATCTGTGGGCAGAATACTATACAGAACCTGTATCCTCCATGTATCCCAACCGTATACAGTCCTGTATCCAACAGAGGAGCCCAACAGAGAACTAGAGCCTCCATGTATCCCAACCGTATACAGTCTTGTATCCAGGCTAGAGGAGCCCAACAGAGAACTAGAGCCTCCATGTATCCCAACTGTATCTCATCTTGTATCCAGGCTAGAGGAGCCCAACAGAGAATTAGAGCCTCCATGTATCCAAACTGTATCTCATCTTGTATCCAGGCTAGAGGAGCCCAACAGAGAACTAGAGCCTCCATGTATCCAAACTGTATCTCATCTTGTATCCAACAGAGGAGCCCAACAGAGAACTAGAGCCTCCATGTATCAAAACTGTATCTCATCTTGTATCCAGGCTAGAGGAGCCCAACAGAGAACTAGAGCCTCCATGTATCAAAACTGTATCTCATCTTGTATCCAGGCTAGAGGAGCCCAATAAAGTACTAGAGCCTCCATGTATCCAAACTGTATCTCATCTTGTATCCAGGCTAGAGGAGCCCAACAAAGTACTAGAGCCTCCATGTATCCCAACTGTATCTCATCTTGTATCTAGGCTAGAGGAGCCCAACAGAGAACTAGAGCCTCCATGTATCAAAACTGTATCTAATCTTGTATCCAGGCTAGAGGAGCCCAACAGAGAACTAGAGCCTTCATGTATCCCAACTGTATCTAATCTTGTATCCAGGCTAGAGGAGCCCAACAGAGTACTAGAGCCTCCATGTATCCCAACTGTATCTCATCTTGTATCCAGCCTAGAGGAGCCCAACAAAGTACTAGAGCCTCCATGTATTCAAACTGTATCTCATTTTGTATCCAGGTTAGAGGCATCCAACAGGGTACTAGAGCCTCCATGTATCCAAACTGTATCTCATCTTGTATCCAGGTTAGAGGCACCCAACAGGGTACTAGAGCCTCCATGTATCCAAACTGTATCTCATCTTGTATCCAGGCTAGAGGCGCCCAACATGTTACTAGAGCCTCAGTGTATCCAAACTGTATCTCATCTTGTATCCAGGCTAGAGGCGCCCAACAGAGTACTAGAGACTCCATGTATCCAAACTGTATCTCATCTTGTATCCAGGTTAGAGGCACCCAACAGGGTACTAGAGCCTCAGTGTATCCAAACTGTATCTCATCTTGTATCCAGGCTAGAGGCGCCCAACATGTTACTAGAGCCTCAGTGTATCCAAACTGTATCTCATCTTGTATCCAGGCTAGAGGCGCCCAACAGAGTACTAGAGACTCCATGTATCCAAACTGTATCTCATCTTGTATCCAGGTTAGAGGCACCCAACAGGGTACTAGAGCCTCCATGTATCTAAACTGTATCTCATCTTGTATCCAGGCTAGAGGCGCCCAACATGTTACTAGAGCCTCAGTGTATCCAAACTGTATCTCATCTTGTATCCAGGCTAGAGGCGCCCAACATGTTACTAGAGCCTCAGTGTATCCAAACTGTATCTCATCTTGTATCCAGGCTAGAGGCGCCCAACAGAGTACTAGAGACTCCATGTATCCAAACTGTATCTCATCTTGTATCCAGGTTAGAGGCACCCAACAGGGTACTAGACCCTCCATGTATCCAAACCGTATCATCACTCGCATTAAATCAGCACTGTGGCCCTTTCCTAGTTTTTCCCCTTCGTAGTAGTGGCGCCGCCATCTGTTGTGCAGGGGAATTACAGCTCTACTCCAGTGCATGGGCCCCGGCCAGGAGCCCCAGAAGCCCCCTGTGCAGAGAAAATCATTGAGGGGGCCGCAGGGCTAAATCAGAGCCCTCCATACCCCATTGTTTTCCACTAGATTTAACCCCATCGTTCATACGTTGCTGGAGCAATGGCTACATGCAGATTAACCCAATGGACCATAAGATCAGATCCACGGGGAATCAAATCTCTCAGGCGGCGTTCACACCAGTACAGCTCCCGTATACGTTATCAATGTGAAAACCGTACGGAACCGTATTGAAAACCGTATGTATTGACCCTTCATTGAAAACCATACGCCAAAAGATGCATCAGGTTGTGTCCGTTTTGCGTCTTGTACGGTTTTGTCGTTTTTTTTCCCCCCCGTTCACAAAACTGTAGCCTACCACGGTTTTTGGTCAGGGTGAAAAACCATATTAAACCATATACATTTTTTTTTTTAACATGGGAGTCAATGGAAACCGTACAGACCTGTATGTGCATACGGTTCCATCCGGTTTTCACCATACGGTTTTTGACTTTACACAGTTTTTTTTCTTGGAATTTCAAGTGAAACTTTATTCATAATGGAGTGAAAAGTTAAAAACGTATACGATTTTTTCTTAAACAACAGATGCAACCGGACATCATTTTTCAAACCGTATAAGGGTTAAAATTTGTACACGTTATGATACAGTTTTGTCCGGTTTTTTAGGAATCAGTTTTTCATCAAAAACCTGATACGGGAACTGTATAGAAACAACGCGGTGTGAACCCGGCCTGACATATCTGTGCCTTCTCCTGTAGGATCTGTCGAGCGCACGGGCCGCACTATTTGTTGTGGTTTTCCGTGTAATCACTTGGCGCCGTTTATTACAGGAGGATCAGTCTGCAGAGGAGACAACACAACAATTACATGCGATGACGTCTTCACTTTCTCTATCATCGGGCCCAGACCTGCAGGAAATTGTTTCCACGCCGTGATCTGCTTCTCTGCTTTTACCCCACATGCCCATAATGCCGTCCGCAGCCCCCGACACCATGTATACCGTCTGCACCACATGGGCTTCTTCAGGTGCCGCCATTAACCTTCTCTTTCCCTTCCTGGCAAGAAGTCTCCTACAAGGGTCAGGGATCGATGTTCTCCCTACATTAGGGTCGCCACCTCTTTAGCAAAAAAAAAAAAAACATACCGGCCATGCTAATTTGCATAATTATTTATATATGCGTGACATCACAGGATACACATATGCGGGGAAAATTTTGTCCTCTTCTGACCCCTATAACTTATTATTTCTCCTTATATGGGGCCTGTATGGGGGTCATTTTTTGCGCCCCAATCTGTAGTTTTTCACAGGACCGTTTTTGTTTTGATGGGACTTTTTGATCTCCTTTTTTAATTAAATTCAGGAGTTGCAGTTAGTTACTAACTACAACTCCCAGCATGCCCTGATACAGCCTGTGGCTCAGCAGCTGCCCCAAACGAAAACTACAACTCCCAGCATGTTGTACTATATAGTAGTATATAATATGGGTCAGTGTTTCCCAACCAGGGGTGCCTCCAGCTGTTGCAAAACTACAACTCCCAGCATGTTGGGCTATATAGTAGTATATAATATAGGTCAGTGTTTCCCAACCAGGGTTGCCTCCAGCTGTTGCAAAACTACAACTCCCAGCATGTTGGACTATATAGTAGTATATAGTATAGGTCAGTGTTTCCCAACCAGGGGTGCCTCCAGCTGTTAAAAAACTACAACTCCCAGCATGTTGGACTATATAGTAGTATAAAATATGGGTCAGTGTTTCCCAACCAGGGGTGCCTCCAGCTGCTGCAAAACTACAACTCCCAGCATGTTGGACTATATAGTAGTATATAGTATAGGTCAGTGTTTCCCAACCAGGGGCGCCTCCAGCTGTTGCAAAACTACAACTCCCAGCATGTTGGACTATGCAGTAGTATATAGTATAGGTCAGTGTTTCCCAACCAGGAGTGCCTCCAGCTGTTGCAAAACTACAACTCCCAGCATGTTGGACTATATATAGTGGTATATAGTATAGGTCAGTGTTTCCCAACCAGGGGTGCCTCCAGCTGTTGCAAAACTACAACTCCCAGCATGTTGGACTATGTAGTAGTATATAGTATAGGTCAGTGTTTCCCAACTAGAGCACTTCCAGCTGTTGCAAAACTACAACTCCCAGCATGCCCGGACAGCCAACGGCTGTCCGGGCATGCTGGGAGTTGTAGTTTTGCAACAGCTGAAGGCACCCCTGGTTGGGAAACACTGGTATAGTATATGGTGTAACACTCCGGGAGTTGGAGGATTGGTTGGATAAATACTGCCCATTGCATTGCCGGTATTTTTAATATAAAAATACCGTCAGGGTGGCCAAAATAACGGCTTTGCCGGTAAATACCGTCCAGGTGGCGACCCTACCCAACACTGAACATAAATATTCTATTGACAGACATAATAATCATTGTAAAAGTAAACAGACTCTACTGAGTCACATCAAAACATATAAAAGAAATAAATAATTAATAAACAACAATAATAATGACTCCCCCCCCCCCCCCCAAGTCACTTAGAAGTAAGGCGAAGAAAATAAAGAAAGACGTAACCCCTTCTTGACCCATGAAGAACATTTATGGGGGAGCATGGATCACACTGGGGAGCTGAGCCTACCCCATACCCACCAGCTATCTGCACCTGACCCCAACTGGTAATGACCAACATTAACTGGTATAACGTGGTGACCAATAGTGATCGTAGCATTTACACACCCATTGGCACCACTGCAATGTAATTGCGGGGTGCCAATCGGTTGTCAGGGCAGCCCAAGACACAATGCTTTTTTCCAAGCAGTCAATGAATTTTCCCTTTAGGTAGTTGTAACATGATTGATGACGGTTTCCCAAAATAGTGAAGAAGAAAAGTATTTGTATAAAAAACTGATAAAAAAAAAATGATCCCTTTTATTTTGGAACCATGGGTTGTGTAGGTAAAGGCTTGGTCGGTAGCAGCAGCAAGAGTGATGGCTGATTGGTGAGAGTTGTAGTAGCCTAAGGACAGCAGGGGTGGTGGACTGGTGGGAGTTGTGGTTCAAGCAGACAGCAGGGATGCCGGACTGGTGGTAGTTGTGGTTCCAGTGGACAGCAGGGGTGGTGGACTGGTGGGAGTTGTGGTCCTAATGGACAGTAGTGGTGGTGGACTGGTGGTAGTTGTGGTCCCAGTGGACAGCAAGGGTTTTGGACTGGTGGGAGTTGTAGTCCCAGTGGACAGCAGGGGTGGTGGACTGGTGGTAGTTGTGGTCCCAGTGGACAGCAGGGGTTTTGGACTGGTGGGAGTTGTAGTCCCAGTGGACAGCAGGGGGGGTGGACTGGTGGTAGTTGTGGTTCCAGCGGACAGCAGGGGTGGTGGACTGGTGGGAGTTGTGGTTCCAGCGGACAGCAGGGGTGGTGGACTGGTGAGAGTTGTGGTTCCAGCGGACAGCAGGGATGCCGGACTGGTGGGAGTTGTGGTTCCAGCGGACAGCAGGGATGCTGAACTGTTGATAGTTGTGGTTCCAGCGGACATCAGGGATCACGGACTGGTAGTAGTTGTGGTTCCAGCGGACAGCAGGGGTGGTGGACTGGTGATAGTTGTGGTTCCAGCGGACAGAAGGGGTGGTGGACTGGTGGGATTTGTGGTTACAGCAGACAGCAGGGGTGGTGGACTGGTGGGAGTTGTGGTTCCAGCGGACAGCAGGGGTGGTGGACTGGTGAGATTTGTGGTTACAGCAGACAGCAGGGGTGGTGGACAGGTGGGAGTTGTGGTTCCAACGGACAGCAGGGATGCCAGACTGGTGGAAGTTGTGGTTCCAGCGGACAGCATGGATGCTGAACTGTTCATAGTTGTGGTTCCAGCGGACATCAGGGATCCCGGACTGGTGGTAGTTGTGGTTCCAGTGGACAGCAGGGGTGGTGGACTCGTGATAGTTGTGGTTCCAGCGGACATCAGGGATCACGGACTGGTAGTAGTTGTGGTTCCAGCGGACAGCAGGGGTGGTGGACTGGTGATAGTTGTGGTTCCAGCGGACAGAAGGGGTGGTGGACTCGTGGTAGTTGACTGTGCCTGGTTTTCTGCATCTGGTAAGATAGAAAACAATTTTCACACAGCAGGATACCGTAAAGTGATAGGTACAGGGGCGGCCTGACTGGCCGGTCCGAGGGCCCAGTCGGGCAAAGGGCCCGTTGCTGCCGTGGTTGCTATTGGGGATCCAGGACACTTGTCCCAGTTCTCCCGGCAGACAGCGCAGCTTTATGCACAGCTCACAGGCATGCAGCTGAAAGCCTTCTCTACACTGAGAGGAGACGTGACCTCCACCCCCTCCATTCAGTGCAGGCGTCTTGACGTCACTCATCGGTACCTGCACTGTGGGGTCTGAAGAACGCTGAGGAGATTGCTGCGTGGGACAGGTGAGTATCTGTTTTTGTTTTGCATTTTTACTTTTTTTATTTTAACCTGGCAAAAAGGGGAGAAATGGGAAGGGGAGGGAGGGTGCCCCCACATACCTGGATTCCCTAACATACTAGCTGCCCCTACATACCTGGCTGCCTAACCTGGTCCACATAAATGACTGCCTTACTACCTACCTACATACCTGGCTACCTAACTGCATACCTGGCTACATTACTACCTACCTAAATATATATAGCTATGGAACTACCTAACCGTCCACATACTTGACTACCTAACTATATATCTGACTACATAACTACATACCTGGCTACATTACTACCTACCTAAATATATATACAGTGGGGATCAAAAGTTTGGGCACCCCAGGTAAAAATTGGTATTAATGTGCATAAAGAAGCCAAGGAAAGATGTAAAATTCTCCAAAAGGCATCAAATTACAGATTAGACATTCTTATAATATGTCAACAAAAGTTACATTTTATTTCCATCATTTACACTTTCAAAATAACAGAAAACAAAAAAATGGTGCCTGCAAAAGTTTGGGCACCCTGCAGAGTTAATATCTTGTACTGCCCCCTTTGGCAAGTATCACAGCTTGTAAACGCTTTTTGTAGCCAGCCAAGAGTCTTTCAATTCTGGTTTGAGGTATCTTTGCCCATTCATCCTTACAAAAGTCTTCCAGTTCTTTGAGATTTCTGGGCTGTCTGTCACGCACTGCTCTTTTAAGGTCTATCCATAGATTTTCAATTATGTTGAGGTCAGGAGATTGTGAAGGCCATGGCAAAACCTTCAGCTTACGCCTCTTGATGTAATCCCCCGTGGATTTCGAGGTGCGTTTAGGATCATTATCCATTTGTAGAAGCCATCCTCTCTTTAACTTCAGCTTTTTCACAGATGGCATCAAGTTAGCATCCAAAATTTGCTGAAATTTTATTGAATCCATTTTTCCTTCTACTCGTGAGATGTTCCCTGTGCCACTGGCTGCAATACAACCCCAAAGTATGATTGATCCACCCCCATGCTTAACAGTTGGACAGAGGTTCTGTTACGCCGAGCGCTCCGGGGACCCGCTCCTCCCCGGAGCGCTCACAGCGTTCTCCTATTCGCAGCGCACCGGTCAGACCTGCCGACCGGGTGCGCTGCGATAATGTTCCCAGCCGGGATGCGATTCGCGATGCGGGACGCGCCCGCTCGTGATGCGCATCCCGACTCGCTTACCAGACCCGTTCCCCGTCTGTGCTGTCCCGGCGCGCGCGGCCCCGCTCCCTAGGGCGCGCGTGCGCCGGGTCTTTGCGATTTAAAGGGCCGGTGCGTCACTGATTGGCGCATTAGGTTTTAATCAGTACCTTCACCTGTGCACTTCCCTACTTATACCTCACTTCCCCTGCACTCCCTCGCCGGATCTTGTTGCCATTGTGCCAGTGAAAGCGTTCCCTTGTGTGTTCCTAGCCTGTGTTCCAGACCTCCTGCCGTTGCCCCTGACTACGATCCTTGCTGCCTGCCCCGACCTTCTGCTACGTCCGACCTTGCTCTTGTCTTCTCCCTTGTACCGCGCCTATCTTCAGCAGTCAGAGAGGTTGAGCCGTTGCTAGTGGATACGACCTGGTTGCTACCGCCGCTGCAAGACCATCCCGCTTTGCGGCGGGCTCTGGTGAATACCAGTAGCAACTTAGAACCGGTCCACCGACACGGTCCACGCCAATCCCTCTCTGGCACAGAGGATCCACCTCCAGCCAGCCGAATCGTGACAGGTTCTTTTCATTAAATTCTGTCCCCCTTCTTCTCCAAATGTACCTTTACTCATTCTGGCCAAAAAGTTCAATTTTAACTTGTTTCCAAAATGCATCAGGCTTGTCTATATGTTCATTTGCAAAGTTCAAACGCTGATTTTTGTGGTGAGGACGTAGAAGAGGTTTTCTTTTGATGACTCTTCCATGAAGACCATATTTGCACAAGTATCTCTTTATAGTGGAATAGTGTACCACAACTCCAGTGTCTGCCAGATCTTTCTGGAGGGATTGTGCAATCAAACATGGGTTTTGAATTGTTCTTCTCACAATCCTGCAAGCTGTTCTGCCTGATATTTTTCTTGGTCTTCCAGATCTTGCTTTACCTTCCACTGTTCCTGATGACTGCCATTTCTTTATTACATTCCGAACAGAGGATATTGACATCTGAAAACGTTTTGCTATCTTCTTATATCCTTCTCCAGTTTTGTGAGCGTCAACTATTTTCAGTTTCAGATTTCTAGACAACTGCTTAGAAGAACCCGTGGTGCTGATTGTTGGGGCAAGGTCAGATGAGTCTGGGCATTTAAAACCTTTGAGATTGACATCACGTGGTCTTCCCAGATGATGAATGAGAACAATCCATGACACTGGCAGGTCTCAGCTTTGCAAAGGGGGCAGTGCATGCTATAAATTCTGCAGGGTGCCCAAACTTTTGCAGATGCCATTTTTTTTGTTTTCTGTTATTTTGAAAGTGTAAATGATGGAAATAAAATCTAACTTTTGTTGACATATATTTTCCTTCTTTCCTTGGCTTC